>NW_028240147.1:600000-827445 GCF_028749965.1 Puma concolor | reverse complement strand
GCCTATTGAAAACAAAGCTTCTATAAACATTCATTTTTTCTTTTCTTTTCTTTTTGTTTCTTTTCTTTTCATTTCTTTTCTTCTCTTTTCTTTCTTTCTTTTATTTATTTATTTTTTTGTATGATCGTATACTTTGATCCCTCTAGTGAACATATCTGAGAGTAGATTTGGCTGAATCATAGAATAGGTTGCATGTTCAGCTTTTTAGGATACTGTCAAACTGTTTGCCAGGGTAGTTTTATCACTTTGACATTCTCATCAGCAGTGTGTGAGAATTCCAGTTCTTTCATATCCTAGCTAACACTTCGGAACCCTGTCTTTTGATTTTAGACATCTTGTAGGCATGAAGTAGTAGTTGATCTCATTGTATCTCATTTATCTCATTGTAGTTTATATTTGCATTTCCCCTCATGATGCTGAACACATTTTCATGTGTGTATCTGCTGTACATATATCTTTTTTGGTAATGTGTCTTCTCAAATCTTTTGCCTTTTTTTAGATTATTTAGCTTCAGAATATTGAATCTTGCGGATTGCCCATATGTTCTAGATATAAGTCCCATTTCACATAGATGATTGGTAAATATATTCTCCCATTCTCATTCTTGGATTTCAAAGTATTTGTTCATTGAAAAGCGAAAGTTTTAGTGTGATAAAATCCAATCATATTTTTTTCTTGTAATGAATCATATTGTTGGTGGTGTATCTAAGAAATGTTTGCCTAACACCAGGTCATAATGGTTTCCTACTTTAGGTTCTTTAAAAATGTTATCCTACTGTATTCTAGATTGCATTGGTTCTGATGAGAAATCTTTTCCCTCCCTTTCCCTGGATTAAAGCAATTTGATTGTGGGGTGCCTTGGTGTAGTTTTCCTCATATTTCCTGTCCTTGAGGTTCATTGACCTTATTGCAACTATATATTTTTGGTTTGCATCAACCTTACCAACTATAAATTCAAATTAGTTTCATTATTTACTCAAATTAGTTTTCTTGTCTGTGTTCCTTGGAGATACAATTACATGTATGTTGGATGGTTTGCAGGCATATTTTGTCTGTGTGTTTCATTTCAGACGATTTCCACTGCTATGTCTTTAGGTTCATCAACCTTTTTTTCTGCACTGTCTATATGCCTTTAATTCCATTCAGTAATCATAGACCTGATTTCTTATTTTAGTCATTGCTTTTGTCATGCGAAGTTTGGTTTAGGTCTTACATACCACTTGCATGTCTGTATTTAACATGCTCATTCTGCCCTACAATATCGTGGATATAATAATATTAGTTATAATAACTATTTGAATGTTCTGATGTATAAATTATATCATTTGTGTGATTTCTGGGTCAGTGTCAGTTGAGTTCCCCTTCCTTACGTGTCTTATTTTCCTGCTTCTTTGCATGCCCGATAATTTTTTATGGGCTGCCAAACATGGTCAGTTTTAGCCTGTCAGATGCTGGAAACTTTTAGATTCCTAAAAATATCCTTGCCTTTGTTTTGGGACAGGGTTTAGTTACTTACAAATAGCTTGACCTTTCAGGTCTTTCTTTAAAGATATTTTGGGCAAGGCACAGGCAGCACTTAATTTACGGATAATTTTTGTCCAGTACTGACACAAAGATCAAGTATTTTCCAAATGGCAGGTACATTGTGAGGTCTTCCACACTGGCTGTCAGGCATTATTCCTGACCCTGTATGGCAGTGGGTATTATTCCTTCCCCTGGTCTCAGTGTCCTCATACACAAGAGTTTATCAATATTCCATTGAATACTCAAGGCAGACCATCTGTTGATCTCTGGGGTTCTCTCTGTGAACAACTTTCTCTTCTTTGGTACTCTGCTCTGTGAAATATAGCAGTCTTCCTGAATCAGTGACTACCCCCTCCACAAATCAGGGAAAATGTTGGGCTATGCCAGCTTCCTCCTCTCTATAACACAGACTCAAATCCCAGCCTAGTCAATAGAATAGGGCACTATAGGAACCATTTCACTTATTTCCCAATATCAGGGATCAGTGTCCTTCACTGCGTGAGTGTGATGTTTTGAGAACAGCTTCTTATATATTTTGTCTACGCTTTTAGCTGCTTCCATAAGGTGTATAAATCTAGTGTTTGTTATTACATTTGGTTGGAAGTAGAAATGTTAACACCAGTTTACATTTTAGTATTGAGTCTTACTTCTCTGGCTTTGTTCTTTTATCCTTTTATTCTCCTTTGATGACAGATTTAATGTGGACAAATGGAGAATGGCCATTGCTAGACATATGGAGAAACAGGGATGAGCTGGCATATTGGAAGTATAGTTAGAAAAGACAAAAAAAGGAAAGAAAGAGAATATGCAGTCAAACTTGAAGAAAGGAATTGATGACGATTGTCAAAGCCATGTGAAATTCCAGCTCCCACTTTAACACACATAATATGAGAATTGAAACTAATGTCTTCGACTTGGAAAGTTTAATCTGCCAGTGAGCTTTACTAATTTTTACTGGTCTTCATAACTCCGTAACAAAGATCGAGGTTTGGAATTTCTCACCTTTGTTTCTCAGAGAGAAAACACACCAATCTCACCCAGAAAGCAGTGCTTGGGTGAAAACTAGACGTTTTAAATGATTTTTTTTTTTTTTTACTGCTTTGTTCAAATCTTTCTTTAGCAGTGTTCGCCTTGGAAGAGAACACACTGTGGCACAGAAGAAAACACACTGGACATGGAGGAGGAGTCCCGGGTTGTTGTCTAACACGGTCATAAACAAGATATGGGAAAGGCACTTGACTTTCCTAGGTCTCAATTTCCTCACCTGGAAATTGGAATAAGGACTCCCATATGAAGGCCCATTGTAGATTAAATGAGATGATGCATGTGCCAGTATTACAGAGCCTAACACTTAATATTACATGCAAGCGTCTGTGTATCATTTCTTCTAGAGGGAGGGATTTACATTTCTTTTCAGTGGAAGGAAGGAGATGAATATACAACTGGACTATCAAATAAGAGGTGGATAGAGGGCTGGCTTACTGGTCTACCTCCTTGTACTCTTTCAGCCATCCTGGCCCTGGGCTGCCTCCAAATTGAAGAATCAGTGTCAGAAGACCTGAGATTCCTCCGTAGGTATCTGACCCCAGACAGAATATTAGCCTGTCTTAGCTGTTCAAATGAGGCTAATGATGGCTATCATCTGTGGAGCACTTGTTCCGTGTTGTCAGGTGTTGGATTAAGCACCTTGCCATTAGTGTCATGTAATTTTTTGACCCTTTCTTGTTATTTCCATTTTATAAATTAGGCAACTGAGTTTCAGATATGTTAAGTAAATGGTCCAAGATAACACAAACACGAGTGGGGTGGCTGGGATGGGCACCAACTCTGCTCCTATGCCAACATGCATGCTCTCACCCATGTTACACTGCCTTCCCATGAGCGTGTTAAGGGTTTGGAAAGCTAAGGGCCATCCCTGATAAAGTAACATGGAATATGTTGGTGCCCTAGCTAAGATCTCTTTCCCTTACCTTACCGAAAACATTTTCATATCAACTGAAACACTAGTCCCTGCACAAGACAACTTTCCTCGAATTTCTCTTAATGCTATACACTGGTCAGAATATAAAAAGCAATGGCTTCAGAACTTGAAAGTTAGCAATAGGAGGTGAATGAGGGAAGGGAAGCAAAACAAGGATCACCCTATGATGGTTATTATTACACGTCTACTTGAGTTGGCCGTGGGGTGCCCAAGACTAAACATTTTTTCTCGGGATATTTGTAGAGTGTTTCTGGGTGAGATTAGTGTTTGATTTGGTGGACTCAGTAAAGCACTATCGTCCCCAGTGAGGGTGGGCAGCATTCAATCTCCTGAGTTCCCGAAGAGAACACAGGGTACAAAAAGGAGGAATCCATGTCCCACCACTTCTTTTCTAAGCCTTAGAAGGTGATCCCGCTTAGAGGCGGAGCAGTGGGTAGGGGTAGGTTTGGTTCCCCGGAAGTGCCTTTGGTCCAACCACCCACAGGGATATGATTTCCCTGCAGGACTGAAATGAGGGCCCATGTGTGGTTATGGGTCAGAGCTAGCGTGGAAGGGCGAAGCCAAACATATGCGTGGGCCAGACTGAAACTGTCTCAGGATCTCCTCCAACTCCAACAAGGCCGTGGAAATGTCATGGAGAGAGTGTGACTTCCACACAGGATTTTCCTCAATGGTAATTGTCCCCAATCCGTTATCTCTTTTAGACGTCCATGCTAGGTGCCTTTAGGGCCAGAGCCCAGGCCAGCGTTATGGTTAGGTCCTCGCTACCTGCATGTAGATTTCCTGGTTTCCCAATACCATTTGTTGAAGAGACTGTCTTTCCCCCATTGTTTATTCTTGCCTCCTTTGTTATAGGTTAATTTACCACATAAGCATGGGTTTATTTCTGGGCTTTCTATTCTGTCCCATTGAACAATGTGTCTGTTTTTGTGTCACTACCCATACTAATTGGTTTACCTGAAGCTTTGTAGTACATCTTGAAATCTGGGATTTTGATACCTCCATCTATGTTTTTGTCCTTCAAGATTATTTTCACGATTCAGGGTCTTTTTTGGACCCATACAAATTTTAGTATTAGTTGTTTCAGTTCTGTGAAAAGTGCCTTTGGTATCTTGATAGGGATTTCATTGAAACTGTAGAGAGTTATGAGTAATATGGACATTGTAATGATATTAATTCTTCCAATCCATGATCATGGGATATCTTTCCATTTGTTTGTGTCATCTTCAATTTCATCATTGACTTATGGTTTTCACACTACAGGTCTTTCACTTCTTTGGATAAGTTGAGTCGTAGCTAGTTTACTCTCTTTTTTTTTTGGTGCAATTATGAACTGTGTTGTTTTCTTAATTCCTCTTACTGTGACTTCATTATTATTATATACAAACCCTACCAATTTCTGTGTATGAATTCCGTATCTCTAACATTCCTGAATTCGTTTATTACTTCTAGTAGTTTTGGGGGAAAGTTTAGGGTTTTCTATGCATATTCTTATGTCATCTGCGGATATTGACAGTTTAGCTTGTTTACAAACGTAGATGACTTTAATTTCTTTTTTCGTATCTGATTCTTGTGGCTAGGCCTTGTAGTGTTATATGAAACAAGAGTGGCATAAGTAGACATATTTATCTTGTTCTTGATCTTAGAGGGAATGCTCTCAGTATTTCACAATTGAGATGTTAGGTGTGAACTTTTTAATATAAACATTATATAAAATAATATTTTCATGTGTTGAGGCATGTCCGCCCCCCCGAGTTTGTTGAGAACTTTTACCATGGATACATGTTAAATTATGTCGGATGGTTTTTCTGCATTTATTGGTATAATCATATGGTGTTTACCCTCCGTTTTGTTGAGGCGGGATATTATGTTGATTGATTTGATGAGCCATCTTTGTTTCCCTGGAATAAAAGCCACGTAATCATTTTACGTGTTGTTGAGTGGAGTTTGATAATATTTTATTGAGGATTTTAAAGTCTATTTGGTTTGATATAGGTGTTGCTACCTGGTTCTGAGGTGTTGTTGTTGTTTGATGTTATTTTGTTGTCCCTGTTGTTGTTTGCTTTCATTTGCATGGGAAATGTATCTCCATCCCTTCACTTTCAGTCTGTATGTGTCTAGGTCTGAAGAGAGTCTGTGCTAGGCAGCATATGGATGAGTGTTGTTTTGTATCCATCCTGTTACCCTATGTATTTTGACTGGAGCACTTCAGCCGTTTATATTTAAAGTAATTGTTGATCGTTATGTACTAATTGTAATTTTGTTCTTTGTTTTCCGGTTGGTTTTGTAGTTCTCTGTTTCTTTTTTTCTGTACTCTCTTCCTATTTCATAGATGAATTTGTGTTGTGCCTTACTTGCGTTTCATTTTCCTTATTTTTCATGTATTTTGTGTTTTGAGTTTGTTATCACAAGGTTTACATATAACATCCCAAGGAAACAGCAGTCTATGTTATTTTGGTGGTCTCTTAAATATACACACATTCGAGAATTTTACGAAGACTAAATTTGGGGCACTGGGTGGCTCAGTCAGTTAAGTGTGCGATTTTGAGCTCAGGTCATGATCTCACAATACGTGAGTTGGAACCACATGTTGGACTCTGTGCTGACAGCTCAGAGCCTGGAGCCTGCTTCAGATTCTCTGCCTCCCCCACTCTCTGTTCCTCCCTGTTAACACTCTGTCTCTCTCTCTGTCAAACATGAAATAAAACATATATTTTTTAGTAAAACAAAATACAAACAGTAAGTTTTTTAAGTCCCTTCTCCATATTTTAGGTGTATGTTGTAATATTTTACATCTTTTTATTCATAATTCTGTAATATCTAATTATGATTTTCCCAGTTAACTTTTCTTGCACTGCTGATTAGTGGTGACAAACTACTTTATATTCTGTTGAGAAATTCTTTATCTCTTTTTTTTTTGAAATGTTAATGATAATCTTTCCAGGTAAAGGTTTCTTGGTCGTAGGATTATCCTTTCAGGCCTTTGAAGATACCTTGTCACTCTTTCCTAGCATGCCAACTTTCTGCTGAAAAATCAGCTGAAAACTTTAGGTGTTTGTTTGTTGAGATCTGTTTTTGAAATCATGGTAACTTTTGCTTCTCTCTTACAACTTTGAAATTCTTTATTAATCTTTAAACTTTGACATTTATATTATTATGTGTCATAGTGTGGGGCTCCTTGGTTTCTTCATGTTTGGAAATCTGTGCTTCTTGTCCTAGATGTCTCTTTTCTTCCCTAGTTTTGGAAAGTCTTCAGTTATCTTTTCTTCAAATACTTTTTGTACCCCTTTTCCTTCTTGTGGAATCCCTATTATGTGGATTTTTCCTCATTTGATATTTCCAAAGTATCTCTTAACTTATCCTCATTAAAAAAAAAAAAAAATCTTTCTGCTGTTTGTTTTGGGTGCTTTCCCTAAATCTGTCTTCCATATCCACTGATATGTCGTTCCTCATGCAGTCTTCTACTGTTGATTCCCTCTAGTGTTTTCTTTTTTCCAGCTATTATCTTCTTGAACTCTGATTTTGTGTGTGTTTGCTATCTCTTAATTAAGGGTCTCACTTAATTCTTGTGTTTTCTATGCAGCCCAGCGAGCATCTTGTCCATCATTAATTTATATTCTTTATTTAATTGAGGCAAAATGCTTATCTTCGATTCAGCTCTTTTCTGGGTTTTTTATTGTTCTTTCTTTTGGAGCATATTTCCTTGTCTCTCCACTTTGCTTCTCTTTCTGCATGTGTTTCCATAGACTGTCAGAGCAGCTACTTCTCCTACACTTGAAGGAATTCTCTAATACATGATTGTCCCCCTGGGTAGGCCCTGTGTGAAGTTGGTGATATTTGCTGGTTGGCTGAGGACGTGGCTTGCATGGACAGGGGATCCTGGGGCTTTCTACATAGCAGGCGCCCTGTCAGGATAGTTAACGCTGAAGTGAACGCAGACTGGTGTGTCCCAGGATTCTGTGTGTGAGGCAGGACACCCTGGCAGGACAGCTGAAGCTGAAATGAATGCAAGTTGAGGCATGCTGGGGTGCTGTGTACAGGTACCCTGTACAGGGTGGCTAGAACATGAGCAGTCTGGGGATCAGGATGTCCTTGATCTCTCTATGCAGACGATTCTTGGGCAAGATAGGGGAAGCTAAAGTGCGTACAAGCTGAAGGAACCTGGGGCTTTAAATGCAGAAGATAGCTTGCCATATAGTTGAATCTGAAGTGGATATAAACTACGGTGTACCAGGACTTTCCACGGAGAGAGTGCCCTGAAGATGCCGTGGGAGCGGAGGTGGGTTACAGTCCAGGAATGGCTCTTTTCATATGCTAGTTGTTCTTTCAACTGCATTGATTAAGGGGGAAAAAAGCATGTCGTGTGTGTGTGTGTGTGTGTGTGTCCAGTGCAATTGGGGCTGGTGTGTATTGTGGGCCTGGAACTTACTGAGGCAGCAGGCCAGCTACAGCAACTGGACCCTGCTCTGGTCTATGCATTTAAGGTGGATGGAGAATGTGGGGCAGCTGGGTGGCTCACTGGATCGAGTATCTGATATCAGCTCAGGTCGTGATTTCACAGTTCATGAATTTGAGAACCACATTGGGCTGGATGCTGTCAGTGTAGAGCCTTCCCTGCATCTTCTGTCCCCCTCTTTGTGCCCCTGCTATGCTTGTATTCTCTGCTTCTCAAAAATAAGTAAACAGGAAAAAATGTGGATGTAAAATGTACCCCTGCCACTCTCCTGTCTCTATGACCCAGAGAGAACTCCTGTGGCTCCTCTGACGTTGACAGAGTTCTACTTTTCTCTTTTATATGACAGTTGTTCTTTTAAAACTGCAGTGTTTTCTTTTTTTCTTTCAGTTTTTGCCCAAGGACAGAGTTGTCTGTTTCTGGTCCTTCCCCAACTGCCTTTGGCAACGTTAGGGGTGAGTGTTTCCTTTATCTCACTGTACTAATGTTGTCTTTTGATTTTCTATGTTTTCTTAGGCACCATCTGTGTCGTCAGTCTTCAGCTCCTCAGGAGGAATTGTTATATCAATAGGTGCAATCCCCAGGGAGCTGGACCAATAGGAAGTACACCTTCTGGCTGGTTCACCAGAAAATGTAGCCAGGGAGTTCAGGCACAAGAGCACCTTGCTCCAGAGGACCCAAAAAAGGTGAGGTTTGGCTACTAATTACTGACAAAATCGCAATTCAAAGGAACTAGTGGAGGTGAAACAAATGGGGAACTTATTCAGAGGCCGACACCAGAGATACAGCAGACTCCCATCAAAGACTCTTTGTAAAGTGCTGAGAATACCTCCAGGTTTATGTAAGGAAAATCTGGGACCAAAAGAGGTAGGTACACACAGGTGGTCACTAAGGTCAGGTTGGTCATTGTCTTTGGCTTGAGGGTGCAGTCTTATTGGCTCAACGAGTCCTTATTGCTAGAGGGGTAGTTTCAGTTCCCATGAGGTGATACTTTGCTTTCAGGATCCTGAATTAAGAGATAAGCTGAGAGTGGGGAGGGGGCGCCTGGGTGGCCTAGCTGATTAAGCATCCGACTTCAGTTCAGGTCATGATCTCATGGCTCCTGGGTTCGTGCCCCGCATTGGGCTCTGTGCTGACAGCTCAGAGCCTGGAGCCTGTTTCCGATTCTATGTCTCTCTGCCCGTCCCTCACTTGCGCTCTGTCTCCCTCTGTCTCAAAAATTAATAAACATAAAGAAAGAGAGAAGCTGGAAAGAAAAAGTGAATCAATTAGAAAGTTTAACGTCGATGTGGAGGTAGTTGAAACCTTCTTTCACCTTGGAGGAGTTGAGCTCAAGGACTTCCTACACAGCCATCTTGAACCGAAACTAGAATAGGGTCCCTCTGAATCCTATTTTGATTGGGGAAAGTTTGGCAGAAATCCAAGGAAGGAGAAAATAAAAGCAGGGAATCAGCCAGTTCTGTGTACAAATCGACATAAACACCAGTACCTCCCCTGCTAACAAGCGTGCCATGTACAGAAAAAGGCATAGAAAAGGCCTTCGCATTGGAAAAAGTAAAAATAAAAAGTATCTCGATTCTTTTATTTATTGATTTTTCAATTCGTATTTTGGAAAGAGAGAATGAGCAGAGACGGGGAGAGAAAGAGACAGAGAGAACGACAGAGAGAGAAGCTTAAGCAAGCTCCATGCTTAGCACAGAGCCCCAAACGGGGCTCAATCCCGTGACCATAGGACCATGACCTGAGCTGCTGAAAACTGCCTCAACTCTTAAATCATGTGATTATCAACATGAAACAAATTCTAAGGAGTATACATCAGTTTTCTAGAACTCAAACATAATTAAATAAGCCCCAGAATACACGGTCAATATATAAAACTCAGTCTCCTTTTTATACATAAGCAATGAACAATTAGAATATGAACTGTTTTTTCAAGAACCATTTAAAACCACACCAAACATTGAAATACTTACATTTACATCTAACAACCATGCACAGGATCTGTACGCGAAAAGCCACAGAAGGCTGATTGGGTAAATCAAGGAAGATATAAATAAATGGAGAGAAATGCCATATCTAGCCATGGAAGCCTCGCTAGTAAGATGTCAATTATCAACTTGATCTAGAGATTCAACATAATCCCAGTCGACATCCCAGGATTTATTTGTGGATATCAGCAAGCTCATCTAAAATATGTGTGAAAAGACAAAGGAAGGAGAACAGCCAAACAGCTCTGAAAAATAACCAAGTTGGAGAACTCATGATGCACCAATTTAAGACTTACTATAAACGTCCAGTAATCAAGGCAGTGTAATATTGAAGAAAGATGGACACACAGATCAAGAGATAGAACAGAGAATCCAGAAACTGACCCCATACACAAGCATCCTCACCCAAATTCTGATAATGACATATAGCCAACCTAACAGAAAAAGGGAGATAGTCTTTCACAAGTGTTACGGGAACAATTAAGTGTTCGTATGCAATAGTCATCAATTAACTAAGTAATTAATTGTTTAATCAATCGGTTCATTGATTGATTAATTAATTAAAAGAAGCCTTGACCTAAATTCATCACTTATACAAACATTCACTCAAATGGATCATAGATGTAAGTGTAAAGTACAAAATTATAAAACATTCTTAAGAAAGAAGGAGTGATTTTGATTCATTGAATCATTCAATAAATAATTCTGGAGCATTTAGAATGAGACAACGCTGTCTACGCCCTGAGGATCCACTAGTGAACCAAAGGAGCAAGGATCACTGTGCTCTTGGTGCTCAATAGTCAAGTGGGGAAAACTGACAAAGATAATGGAACTAGAAACTATGGTAGAGAATAATGAATGGGGAAAGAACAAGTAAATACATCCTGGAGAGGATATAAGCATTGGGGGAGGGGGTGTGAAATACTAGACAGGGTGAAATACTCGACACAGAGGGCCCTACTGAAAAAGGTGTCAGTTGAATAAATACCTCACGGAAATGAGAGAACTACCTGCTGACAGGAAGGTGAACTAGGCAGAAGGACCCATGAATTCCCAAAGGCAGGAGTGTGAACGTGTGTACTGATGGGAAGCAAGGAGGCCAGCATAGACAGAGAAATGAGGGTGATAAGAAGGAGGAATAAAAAGGTGGAGGTTGTGGGTCAAGTAGGAGAAAAACAGGATGAGGGAGAGAAGGGTGTAAGGACTGCCAGCAATACACAAGGTGAAGCGAAATCTGGTCATCCTCTTCCTCCACCTCACATTACCGGCTGCAGTTCTTTTTATTGTTTAATTGACATTTACTAAACTGTGTCTACACCATGAAAAGTTAATTCTACTTGTGGCAACTAATTGAAGCAAGAAAACGGAACATCCTAAATGATCCATAGCCGTGTTTAAATAAGTTATGGCATGGGGCACCTGGGTGTCTCAGTCGGTTGGACGTCCGACTTCAGCACGGGTCATGATCTCGGGGTCCTTGAGTTCGAGCCCCGCATCGGGCTCTGTGCTGACAGGTCAGAGCCTGGAGCTTGCTTCGGATTCTGTGTCTTCCTCTCTCTCTGACCCTCTCCCGTTCATGCTCTGTCTCTCTCTGTCTCAAAAATAAATAAACATTAAAAAAATGTTAAATAAGTTATGGCATGCTATGTAGCCTTTACAATTCATAGCCCTTCAGAAAATTTGTGACCTAGCGAAATGCTCGTACCACTAGAAACCAAAAATGGGATTCACAGCTACACAGCTAATTTTGGTTAATGCCTGTGCATATACCTCTTCCCTGACAATTATACCACAGTGTTAGAGGTGCTTACCTCCAGGGGCGCCTGAATGGCTCAGTCAGTTAAGCATCTGGCTCTTGATTCCAGCTCAGTTATGATTCCACAGTGTGTGCGATCAAGCTCCACATTGAGTTCTGTACTGAAAGCGTGGAGCCTGCTTATGATTGTCTCTTTCTCTCTCTCTCCTCCCATCCCCCACTCTTGCTCATCTCTCTCTCGTTCTCTGTCTCTGCCAAACATACATAAACATAAAAAAGGTGTTTAGATATCATTATCTCCAGGTGTTTGACTTATGACCATTTTTTTTCTTTCTTGTTTGTTTTCTAAATTTTCTGCAATAAACTTTAAGACCTCCATAATCATAGTGTAACGTTTCAAATAAATGATTTAGCCTAGTATCAGTTAAATAAATAAAATGTGTCAATTCATAAATTTATTAGGTCCATTCAATATATCAAGGATAGTTTCTTTTTTTTTTTTATTTATATATGAAATTTATTGTCAAATTGGTTTCCATACAACACCCAGTGCTCATCCCAAAAGGTGCCCTCCTCAGTACCCATCACCCACCCTCTCCTCCCTCCCACCCCCCATCGACCCTTAGTTTAATGACATATCGGACAAAGGGCTAGTATCCAAAATCTATAAAGAGCTCACCAAACTCCACACCCGAAAAGCAAATAACCCAGTGAAGAAATGGGCAGAAAACATGAATAGACACTTCTCTAAAGAAGACATCCGGATGGCCAACAGGCACATGAAAAGATGTTCAGCGTCGCTCCTTATCAGGGAAATACAAATCAAAACCACACTCAGATATCACCTCACGCCAGTCAGAGTGGCCAAAATGAACAAATCAGGAGACTATAGATGCTGGAGAGGATGTGGAGAAACGGGAACCCTCTTGCACTGTTGGTGGGAATGCAAATTGGTGCAGCCGCTCTGGAAAGCAGTGTGGAGGTTCCTCAGAAAATTAAAAATAGACCTACCCTATGATCAAGGATAGTTTCAAACAATCCAGTGTTATTCCTTCAGCAGACACCCTCCCATCTGATTTGACGTTGACTCAACCACTTCACCAAGAAAGATTTCTAAACTTTGACCATGTTTGAGTGTCTATAAAAGTTTCTGAAAGCATGCAAGACCGCATCCTTGCCTTCAAGAAACTTTCAATATTTGAGGGTACAAAAAACCCAAACACCATACAAAGCACAGTGAGACTTCAAGGTCAAGTTTCATGTAGCAGGAGAAGTCCACTGAGCCGGGTTGATCAGTAAAGGCGTCTCGGGGGCATAGCACAAAGAATCTTAAAGGATGACCAAATTTCTAGTTGGCAGGCAGAAAGGAGGAGGACAAAGGAGACAAAAGCAAATGTGCGGGAATAAAGGAGGGGCAGGCATTCCGAGAACAGTGAGAACAACCCTGTTGGAGCTTGAGGTTCTTCTACAACAGTGGCCATTAAGTATTTGTGACGATGACAAAGACTGGGTAGAAGATGATGTATCTACATAACCCATCATGTCCATACTCTTATGTAAGAAGGTCTTGGTGACAGCGAAGAATTGGAGACCATCCGTAAGAACCTCAAGATGGTAATAACGAAGCAATTTGTAGAAACAAAACAATGAAAAGATAAAATTCTGAGAGAAATTCTCTAAGCATATTAATTAATACCCAATCAACAATCAATTGAAATCCATGACCAACTTAAGACCCCTCTTGTGTTTCTCTCTTAATGGGGCATTGTCTTCAGTGGCTCAAGAGGGAAAGAGACTCATTGTCAGTCCTCCCCTCCTCAACGTCTTTCCTGTGATCCACTCAGCAGCAGGGGCTCTCAACTCCACCTCCAACGTATGCCAACCCAGCTAGTTTCTCACCACCTTCCGCCTACTCTCCATTTTCGTTCTTAGCCCCATGCTGCCTTTCCCTTCCCACCAAAATCCCAGTTCATTCTTTTCACTGCATCCGGAATGCAATCCAAAAATCCTGAATCTGAGCAGTTCATTCCTCTGCTTAAGAAAACCCTCTAATCTCCACTGTACTCAAAATGACACATAGAATCTGTAACGTGATAACCAGACGTTGGCAGTCCTGCCTTGTCACCCCTCTAATGCCATCTTTCCTCATTCTCCTTTCATTAGGTGACCGGAACGGTCTCTTCTCCAGGTTGCTCAATTTAGTCCCATGTAGGTTCCGCTTAGAATGCATTTTGTGTTCGCTATTTTTCCTTACCAGTTCTTGCTACGGGTCCAAGTTTGAATAAAGGACTTTTCTCCCCAAGAAACCTTTGTTGGCCACTCCTCTAATCTACACTTTGTCCCCTGTGCCATTCCTTCTCATAAAATTTAGTGTTCTATTTAACAGCATTTGCCACACGTTGTAATTACACCTGTACCATTTGTAGCTAAGATTTGAAACATCCTGATTATATGAAGCGTGCATGTTGGATTATCACTGTGTACTTGAACCTAATAGCACCTGACACATAAGGTGTTCAATATGTGTATCCTCGATGCCTGGAATAGGGGATGTTTAACTATCTCCCGGTGTGCTAGACTGCAATATACATTCAAGTCTTCAATAATCTCTACCACCAAATTTAGTATACATATACAAAAAAGGGAAGGGTCACGTCCTCAGGCATAGGGGAAACATTTTGCCTCGTTGATAGCTTCTATGGTGTAGCTTACATTTTGACCTACATCAGACCCCGCCCTGGAGATACAGTTTGTATGGATGTAGTGACAACTATGAGGAAATCAAATCAAAATACAGTGTTTATGGAGTGTAATGTGCCAGGAGTTTTTCCACACGTTTTACAGGCATTTCCTGTAATCTCACAACTATACTGGACATAGGCATTATACTTCCCCTTTATAAATTGGAAAAGCAGTCTCGGAGGTATCATTTGCCTACAATCTAAGATCTGGCTGGTAGAAGAAATAGATGGGGCCAGGTAACTTAAAAATCCACAATTTTGCCCAAGGTAACCTCTGGGAAATCAGAAAATGAGCGGCTTTCATAAGTGCAGCTGCCTAGAGCTTTTCAGAGGAGCTGTCTGTGTGGCGCCGGGGCTTTGGCGCCATCACATCTCCAGGATCTCACTACCAGGAGTAACCCTCATTGTTGGGAAGGGCAAGGACACCCATCCATGGCAACTTAAGGTGTTTTAACCCCTGTCAAGATAGTGCAAACATGCAAATACTTCATTTGGTACTTCAAAGAACACATCAAAGCACACATCGCGGGATTTTCAAAAATCACTCTGAGATGAAAATCAAACAACAAAAGTCATAGCAACACGAAGCAAGTAACACTTTCCAAAACACACCTCCTGCAGGGGCAGGCCATGGAGAGGGTATGAGCCCACTTTAAAGTAGCAGTGCTCTCAGGTGCAGAGCACACAAAACAAAACAAAACAAAACAAAACAACAACAACAACAACATTAAAACACATAAGGGATAGAGAACTATCCAAAATGATGAAACGGAAGAATTCCCCTCAGACGAAATTCCAGGAAGAAGTGACCATTAAACAATTGATCAAAATAAATAAAAGCAGTATAACAACAAGAATATAGATTCATAGTCATAAGATTAATCACTGGGCTTCAAAAAAGGCATAGAAGACAACAGAGAATTTATTAGTGCAGTGATAAAAGAACTAAAACATAGCCATGGTTAATTGAAAAGGCAATGACATAGAGATTGATTTTCATCACTGATACAAAAACAGATAAGCTGGAACCTTGGATGTCCATTACCCAAGTTAGTAGTTATGCGATTGTAGCAAAAGCTAATTCTAAAAAAAAACGATTAAATAATGAAAAACAGAAAGCTAAAATATGTCAAGTTTAAATAACTTGCATGAGCCGTGCAGCTGTTTTGTTGTTTAAAATTCTAGGATATCAAATAATATTATGTGTTAGCCATTGTAACATGGGCAAAGTTCACCATGTCGACCTTTGCTCTTCTAAATGTGGAGTAATAAGTTATTAGGCCTTATAGAATATCTGAAAAAATGAATATTAAAAAGTTTTGGAATGTATATGTTTCTAGTGAGCTTGGTCATGTCAAATAAAGTGTGTCATTTCCAACACCTATCCTCGTGCACTCTTATTATGGCTAGAGTCCATAAAAAGTTATTGCACTATTGCAATAAACATGATTACCAGTGCAATCTATTTTTTTAATTCCATTTGTTCATTTATTTGAAAGCCAGAATAGTGCATGGAGAATGTACCCTGTAGGTTCTGGATTCTCTCCTTGATTCCAAATGTCTTATTTTGGCTGCTACCATAAAGACGATAAAACAATATTATCTGTACCATGAACATATAAAATTTGGCACACCTCACTAGTATTACAATTTTCTGTTTAGCATACGTGTTTACAAATACACACGTGTGTACTGGGTGAAGTTAGATGTTTCATACTTCTCTCCATATCATGAGGGATTCAATATGATTTAAAGAGTTAGATTCCAGTTACCAATTCTAATGTTGGAAAACATGCACAGTTCTTGCTTATTTGTCACTTATTGTGCAATTATGAAGTTAACATAGAGCTCAAAGGGTAAATTCTTTTTTAACCACACTTAACTCAACATATATCATTGAAAGTCAAACTTTGGCCTTTCAAAGGTGACATTAGACTGAACGCAGAGAACACAAAAGACTCCATGAAAACGCTGCTAGATCTGATACATGCATTGACCAAACTCACAGGAAAAAAAATCAGTGTAAAGAAACTGATTGCATTTCTATACACCAATAAGGAAGCAACAGAAAGAGAAGTCAAGAAATCAATGCCAGCTACAATTTCACCAAGAACCGTAAAATACCTCGCAAGAAAACGAACCAAAGATGTAAAAGATCTGTACAGTGAAAAGTATAGAAAATGTATGAAGGAAAATGATGAAGACACAACAAAATCAGAAAACAAAACAAAACAAAACAATCCATGCCAAAGAGTGGAAGAATGAATACTGTTAAAATGTCAATACTACCGAAAGCAATCTACACATTTAATGCAATACCAATCAAAATTGTACGAACATTCTTCTCCAGAGTAGAAAAAACAATGGGAAACTTTGCACGGAACAACTAAAGAACCAGAGTAGTCAAAGATATCTTGAAAAAATAAAGCCAAAGTGGGAGGCAGCCCAGATTTTCGCAACTCCTACGAAGCTGTAATCATCAAGATAGTAAGACATTGGCACAAAAACAGGCAAATGAACCAATGAAACAGCATAGAGAACCCAGAAGGGGCCCCACAAATGTATGGTGAACTAATCTTTGACAAAACTGGAAAGACAATCCAATGGAGAGAAGACAGTCTCTTTACAAAGGGTGCTGGGAGAACTGAACAGTAACATGATGAAGAATAACCTAGATGACTTTCTTACAACGTGCACAAAAATAAATGCAAAATGGATGAAAGCCTTAAATGTGAGACAGGAAACCATCAAAACACTAGAGGACAAAAGAGGAAAAAAACCCTTTGACCTCAATTGCAGTAATTTCTTCCTTGGCATGTCTCAAAAGACAAGGGAATGATAATCAAAAATGAATGATCAGGACCTGGTCAGGATAAAAATCTTCTGCACTGCAAAGGAAACAATCAGCAAAATTAAAAGGCAACCGATGGAAGGAGTGAAGATATTTGCGAATGACATATTGGATAAAGGGTTACTACACAAAATGTATAAAGGACTTACCCAAGTCACACCTGCAAAGTGTAATACACTGAAACAATGGGCAGAAGTCATGAAAGGACACTTTTCCAAAGGAGACATCCAGATGGCCCAAAAACACATGAAAGGATGCTCAACATCACTCATCATCAGGAAAATACACATCAAAGCCACACTGAGATACCACCTCACACTAGTCAGTGTGGCTAAAATGAGCAACTTAGGAAACCACAGATGCTGGTGAGGATATGGAGAAAGAGTCACCCTCTCTCACTGTTGGTGGGAAAGGAAACTGGTGCACTACTGCAAGCATAAAACCTACAGACATCACAATGACTCTAATCACATATCTTTGCATAATAACACTGAATTTCAATGGACTAAATGCTCCAACCAAAAAACATAGCATATCAGAATGGATAGAAAAAACAAAACAAAAAACAGAACAAGACCCATCTATTTGCTGTCTACAAGGGACTGATTTTAGACATGAGGACACCTACAGATTGATAGTGGGGGATGGAGAACTATCTATCATGCTACTGGGTGTCAAAAGAAACCTGGAGTAGCCAACTTATATCATACAAAGTAGAGTTTAAATCAAAGGCTGTAACAAAAGATGACGAAGGGCTTTCGATATTAATTCCAGGGTCTCTCCATCAGGAAGAGCTAAATATTTTAAATGTCTACACACCAAATTTGGAGACACACAAATATATAAACAATTATTTAAAAACATACAGAACCTTGTTGGTAAGAATGTGGTAATTGCAGGGGACATTAAATTAAACACAGAAAAAAAGATGGAAATCTCCAAAAGCATAGAGGTTAAAAAACATCCCACTAACGAATAAATGGGTCAACCAGGCAACTTGAGAAGAAATTAAAAGATATAAGGAAACAAATGAAAATAAAATACAACAATGCAAACCCTTTGGGATGCAGCAAGGGCGGTCCTGACAGGGAACAACAAAAACAAAACAAAACACAAAAACAACAACAACAACAACCATTGCTATCCAGTCCTATCTCAAGAAACAAGAAAAAACTGAATACAAAATCTAACAGCACACCTAAAGAACTAGAAGCAGGACAGCAAGGACACCCCAAAGCGAGCAGAAGAAGAAAAATTATAAAGATCAGAGCAGAAATAAACAATATGGAGTCTAAAGGAAAACAGTAGAGCACATCAATGTAACCAAGAGTTGTGTTTTTGAGAAAATACACAAAATTGATAAATGTCTAGCCTGGCTTCTCAAAAAGAAAAGAGAGGGGACCCAAATAGGTCAAATCACGAATGAAAATGGAATTATTACAAAGAATCCCACAGAAATTCAAGCATTCATCAGGAAACACTATAAAATCTTCTATGCCAACAAACTGGACAACCTGGAAGAAATGGACAAATGCCTCCATCCCCACACACTTCCAAAGCTCAAACGGGAAGAAATAGAAAATGTGAACGGACCCATAACTAGTGAGCAAATTGAATCAGTTATCAAAAATCTCCCAATAAATAAGAGTCCTGGTCCAGGTGGCTCCCTGGCGATTTCTAGCAGACATTTAAAGCAGAGATAATAGCTATCCTTCTCAAGCTGCTCGAAAACATGGAAATGAAAGGAAAACTTCCAGACGCATTTTATGAAGCCAGCATTACTGTGATTTCCAAACCAGACAGAGACACAAAAAACAGGAGAATTACAGGCCAATATCCCTGATGAATACGGGTGCATAAATTCTCAACAAGATACTAGCAAATCACATTCAATAGCATATAGATAGTATTATTCAACACGATCAAGTGGGATTCATTCCTGGCCTGCAGGGCTAGTGCCATATTCATAAATCAATCATTGTGCTACATCACATTAATAAAAGAAAAGATAAGAAGCATAGTACACTGTCAATAGATGCAGAAAAATGTATTAGAGAAAATACTGGATCTTTACTTAATACAAACCCTCAAGAAAGTTGGGATAGAAGGAAACTACTTTAAACATCATAAAAGTCATTTATCAGAAGCCCACAGTAAACATCGTCCTCAATGGGGAAAAACTGAGAGCATTCCCCCTGAGATCAGGAACAAGACGGAGATGTCCACTCTCACCCCGGTTGTTGAACACAGTGTTGGAAGTCTTGGCATCAGTAATCAGACAGCACATGAAATTAAAGGTATCATCATTTGCAACGATAAAGTCAAACTTCCACTTTTTGCAGATGGCTTGACACTATACATGGAATTTCCGACAGACTCCATCAAAAGTCCTCTAGCACTGATACATGGATTTAGCAATGTTGCAGGGTACAAAATCAATGTACAGAAATTGGTTGCGTTTTATACACTAATAATGAAGCAACAGAAAGAGAAATAAAGAAACGGATCCTATTTACAATGCAACAAGAGTCCTAAAGTACCTAGGAATAAAGCTTACCAAAGAGGTAAAAGATCTGTATGCTGAAAACTATAGAAGGCATGTGAAGGAAATTGAAGATACAGACAAAGCAAAAAACATTCCATGCTCGTGGATTGGAAGAATAAATATTGGCGAAATGTCAATAAGACCCAACGCAGTCCTCACATTATAGGCAGCACCAATCACATTGCACCAGCACTCTTCTCCAAGCTGTAACAAACAATCATAAAATGTGTATGGAAACACAAAAGACCCTGAATAGCCAAAGTAATACTGAAGAAGAAAACCAAAGTGAGAGGCACCACAATGCCAGACTTTAGCCTCTACCGCAAAGCTATAACCATCAAGACAGCATGGTATTGACACAGAAATAAATACATAGACTTAATAGCATAGAATAGAGGCCCCATAATTGGACCCACATACGTATGGCCAACTAATCTTTGACAAAGCAGGAAAGAATATCCAATGGAAAAGAAGACAGTCTCTTTAAAAATTGGTGCTAAGAGAAGTGGACAGCAAAATGCAGAAGAATGAAACTAGACCAGTTTCTTACACCACTCACAAAAATAAACTCAAAATGGATGAAGGGCCTGAATGTGAGTTAGGAAACCATCAAACCCTGGAGGAGAAAGCAGGAAAAACAATCTTTGACCTCAGCGTCAGCAAGTTCTTAGCTGACACATCTCCAAAGGCAAGGGAATTAAAAGCAAAATGAATTATTGGGACATCATCAAAATAAAAATCTTCTCCACAATGAAGGAAACGATCAACAAAACTAAAAGGCAACTGACCGAATGGGAAAAGATGTGTGCAAAAGTCATACTGGATAATTGGCTAGTATCCAAAACCTGTAAAATGAACTCACCAACTCCACTCCCGGAAAACAAAAAATCCAGTGAAGAAATGGGCAGAAGACTTAAACAGACACTGTTCTAAAACAGACATCCAGATCGTCAAGAGACACATGAAAAGATGCTCAACAGCACTCCTCGTCAGGGAAATCCAAAGCAAAACCGCACTGAGATACCACCTCATGCCAGTCAGAGTGGCTACAATGAGCAAATTAGAAGACTATAGATGCTGGTGAGGATGTGGAGAAACAGGAACCCTCTTGCACTGTTGGTGGGAATGCATGCTGGTGCAGCCGCTCTGGAAAACAGTGTGGAGGTTCCTCAAATCATTAAAAATAGATCTACCCTAAGACCCAGCAATAGCACTGCTAGGAATTTACCCAAGGGGTATAGGAGTGCTGAGACATAAGGGTGCATGTACCCCAATGTTTATAGCACTACTTTCAACAACAGCCAAACTATGGAAAGAGCCCAGCTGTCTATCAACTGACAAGTGGATAAAGAAGTTGTGGTTTATGTATACCATGGAATACTACTTGGCAATGAGAAAGAACGAAATCTGGCCATTTGTAGCAACGTGGATGGAACTGGGGGGGTATTATGCTATGTGAAATAAGTCAGGCGGAGAAAGACAGATACCATATGTTTTCATCCATGTGTGGATCCTGAGAAACTTAGCAGAAGACCATGGGGGAGGTGATGCGGGGACAAGTTATAGAGAGGGAGGGAGGCACACCAGAAGAGACTCTCAAATACTGATAACAGACTGAGGGTTGACGTGGCGTTGGGGAGAGGGGAAAGTGGGTGACGGGCATTGAAGAGGGCACCTGTTGGGATGAACACTGGGTGTTGCGTGGAAACCAATTTGAAAATAAATGACATTTAATGAAAAAGCATTTCCAGGGGTTGCTCTTACTGAATATGAAGATAGCTTTCTATTTTCAGCACTTTCTGAACGTGAGGTAGTACTGGCTTAAGCTGCGGAGATGAAAGTTTGGTTTGTGTGTTTAAGAAAAGGAGTTGAGTAAAGACAGAGGCCTCTCACATGTATCACGTTGACCTTGGCAAGTGTCTCTTCTGATTGTTACCATGACTTATCCCTTTTATTGATTCACATAGTTTGGTGTCATCCTTTCATGAGGAAGTGGATTTCAATTGATCATGGTAGGTGGTCCTTGTTATATTTTGTGAATTATTTGTGTATGTGGTGATGATGGATGGACCATGCTGGTTGCTTTCAAAAGCACTTACACGGACCGTGTAACACGTTTTCTACCCATGGAATCCCATACGGTCTTTTACTACCTTGTGTATGACTTACCTGAAATATCATGAAGTGGTAGGTACCGAATAGGTTTTAGTGGCACTGAATGCCCTCATGGCCACTCACGCAGAATTCGTTGACGCCTTGCTCTTAAGCACACAATGACTCGGTCTTCCCTAAGCTGCGTGAAAGTGAGCATGCATACTAACTATGCAAACTGTTTGCTGCTGCTGTGAAGAACAGCTTCCTGAACTGGGAGCTATAGCAACACACATATGGACCCCTAAGCAAGGCACAGTATATCTGTATTCTTTGAAAGAATAGAGTAGTTACTTCAATTTGGCTTTCATTGCGTTGCATGACAAGGCATTTAATTAGCTAAAACCCTCTTACAGTCATGTTTCATTGCAAGTTGTGTGTACTCTCCACCGCGAAGTGTCATTACATGTTGGATGGAATTAATGGAGGCTGAGGCACCAGTGCATTCACGTCGAGGACAACTCTCTTGAACTCATCAAGAACTATGGGCCTTCTCAGGTAAGATTACGTGCAGATCTTTCTCAAGGGCATAATCTTAAACACAGCCCAACCTAAGGCAGCTTTGGGCAGCTGGCAGTGATAGGATAGGCAGACATGGTGACCTCACAAAGCGCCTGGTCTAGCAACTGCGGTGTAACTCTCAGAGCATGCCACCTGATTTGGCTTCATGGTAGGAAATTTTTCAGGGCCCTGCAGCGGAGGCGAGACCTGGAAGCGCGGGCGGCCCCTAGCGGCCTCACATCCTGAGCCGCATGAAGAGGTGGTGGCGCAGGCCCCTGAAAGCCCTGGCCCCGGCCGCCCGGGGAGGAGCCTCTAGCGCTGCAGGAGGGGCCGCGCTGGAGGCGCCTGAGGAGAAGGTGGTGTACACGCGGGGGCACCAGCCCCCCGAGGCCGCGTCCAGACGCGCCGGTCTGCTGCCCGGAGGAGGCGCCACGGAGCCCAGAGGGTCGCGGTCGGCCAGAGGAAGGTGCCGTCCCCGCCGCCGCCGTCCCGCGAGGACAGCAGCCCCCGCAAGCCCGCGGCCCCCGGGCCCTGCTCCGGGGCCGCACCCTGGAGGAGAGTGGGAGGGCGGCCACCCCGACGCTGACCACCTTGCCCACCATCCGCGTAGTCGGCGACGTGTGGGTCAAGAGCAGCCTGGCAGAAGCGCGGCGCCAAGCGCGCCAAGTCCTGGGAGTGAACCTGGCACCCGTGGTGAGACTCCGCAGCGTCCCAGTGCGTGGGCGTGATGTGCGGGCCACCGCCGAGTGACCTGTCAGCCCCGGGACGGGTTGTGCCTGGAGGGATGAACCAGTGAGAGCCGGGCCCGCGTCCCCTAGTGCACTTTAATGGCGAAGAAGCACCAGAGGGTCCCGGCCCGCGACCCAGGGATGAGGCGCCGCCTTCTGGGACTCTGGGGCAGCTGTGACCTCTGCTGCATCCCAGCACAGGGTCTGAGGAGGGAGGAGACTCCTGGACCAAAAGGGAGATCCCCTTTCTTCCTAACCCCAGATTGAGAGGTCTCCAGCACTGTAGGGGCAGATCCATGATCTCTCTTGTTCCCTCATTGCTCTGAAGTCGTCAGAAGAAGCCATTCCACCCCCACCCTCTCCAAAGGATTTTGGTTCCATGCTTGTGTAATAAAGCTAGAGTTTCTTTGCCATTCACCCACCTCCCGGCTCCTCCCGCCAATTTCTTTCTTCTTTGTGTGTATGTGTATGTATATATATCTTCTAGGATGATTTAAATTACATATTCTTTAAATGTTTAGAAGAGCAGTAGAGAAAAAAGGGTGTGACTTAGGGTCTGCACTCAGATTAAAATAAGATTCCTGAAGTATAGTATACATTCAAAAGGACATATATTATTTTTGTCATGTTTGTTTATTTTTGAGAGAGAGACACCGTGTGAGCAGGGGAGGGCCAGATAGGGAGCCACAGGATCCAAGCAGGCTCCAGGATCTGAGCTGTCAGCACAGAACCTGATGCGGGGCTCGAACTCACAAACCATGAGATCATGACCTGAGCCAAAGTAGGACACTTAGGTGACTACCCACCCAGGCACGCAAAAAAGAACACATATTATTAAATGTATTCTGAGCACAGCTTGATGCGATTCAGTTCAATATACTTGTGGAATCAGCACTCATTAATAAATGTACCAGGACCCCAAGGGACCACTTGTGCCTCTTTCAGTCACCGTCTATCTCTCCTTTGGGACGGCAATTATTCTGACTTCTTACAGAATGTACAACTTTTGCTTGTTTTTGGACTATATAGAAATGGAATTATGTGTCCTACACCTAGCTTCTTTCACTCAAACTTATGTTAGTGATAGTCATGTTATTGTATGTATAGATCTTTCTGCTCATTGGTGTATAGAATTTCATTATATGAATAGTTTACAATATTTCTGCAACTCTTGGTGGACATTTAGGTAGGTTCTGGCTTAGGGTAATTATGAATAAAGCTTCAGTGAACATTATAGGACACGTCATTTGGTGAACATTTTTTACAATAGTATTTATTTATCTAGGAGAGAATTTGCCGGGTCACATGTCATCCAACTTATCAACTTTGGTAAGATTCCTCCAAACTGTTTCCAAAATGGTTATACCAATTTACACAAACTTCCTTCCAAGGTAGTGCCTGCATAGTGACTGTGAGTTCTGAATACTTGAAAACCTTGCCAACATTTGCTAATATGGTCTTTTTCATGTTATCTATTCTGGAAGGTGTAAAGATTTTTTTTTATTTGAGAAATATCAATCCAAGTATTGTATACAGGTAGTAAAAAAAAAAAACCCACAACATCCAAATTGCAGATCAGGACTTGCAATAAAAAATAAAAAGCTTTGTTTCCCCCATGAACACCTCTTCCCCAGAGGCAACACTTTCTTTTGTTTTCTTTTTTCTTTTTTTTTTTTTTAATCAGGGTTTTTTTTTAAACAGACCATTTTTTAAGGACAATTTTAGATTTAGAGACAAATTGCACAAAAAATACAGGTTCCTCACCCCCAGTAGTTTCTATAGTACCTTGAACTAATGTGGATACATTAATTATAAGTGGTGGATGAGCCATTCTTGAATGACACATTATCATTAGACACATTATCATTAACTAACAGTTAGGGTTTATTTTGTGTTATATAGATTCATAAGTTTTGAGAAATGTATAAAGGTATGTATCTACTATTGCCGTATCATACAGAATAGTTCCACCACCCTAAAGTGCCCTGTGCTCCGCCTATTACCACTTCCTTTCTCCCCCTAAACCCTAATAGCCACTGGTCTTTTAATCCACACTTAAGTTTCCTCCATGACTTTTAACTAGCTCCCTTTCTCCCTCTTTCCTTTCCTCCTCTTCTGTCTCTCTGCCTCCCTTTCATTGAGGGAGTTTATTTTCTAAAACAGCTTTTAAAAAGCTGGTTTACAAAAAAAGACTGGAAAGTGCAGAGTTCCCCTGTTCTCCCTCCTACCCCCCAAAACATAGTTTTCCCTATTGTAAACTTCTTGTGTCAGTGTAGTGCATTTGTTACAATGGATGAGCCCATATGAAAACTATTATTAACTAAAGTCCGAAGTTTAGCTTAGCATTCACTGTGGTGTGCAGTTCGCTGAGTTTTGACAAACGCACAATGCCATGATTCAAAGCATTTCAGTGTCTTACAAGATGTTTCACTGCCATAAATATTCCCTGTGCTTCATCTGTTATTCATCTCTCCCTTCCCCCCTGAGTTCCTGGCAACCACAGGTCTCTTTACTGTCTCCATTATTTGAGGCAACACTTTTAACTGTTCCAGGTTTATATTCTTTTGTTAGGAATCTTCATGAAGATAAGTAGTATAGTATACTGCTGCTTATTGATTTGTCAGTTTTAAGCACCGTCTACTGACTTCCTATGTGACGTTGACGTATAGGTCGCTTAAGCCACCTGTCTTCTCTCTCCTCACCTTCCGATATATTCCCGAACTTCTATCTGTATACTGTTTCAGTCAGGTCCAGCCAGCCGGTGAGTCACTATAGGTATTTTAAACAGTTACACACGTGATGGGAAATCCCAGAAGCCAAACAAAGGATGGCGAAGCAATCAGGAATTAGTATCATCAGAAAGCTGTTTCCACCCGCAGAGCTAGAGAAATTCAGAACCATACCTAGCAGGAACTGAGAACATGGGAGAAGAGGCTCTTGGAAAGGAGCTAGAATTTGGAGGAGATAAAATCACTGGTAGGAAGTGGAGCGGGAGAGAGAAAAACCTCTGGGCTTATCCCTTCCTCCCTTTCTCCCATCAAACACCCATTGGTCAAAGCCCTCTGGAAGCCAGTTGACAAGGAAACAGGAAACACAGTCTGTAGGAGAAGTGCAGGAACTGGATCTGAGGGCAAAACACATAACGGATGAAGTTACATATAGGTACTAGTTAGGGTTCTCCAGAGACTCAGTATCAATGGGAATTGGTTCACAGGATTACGGAGTCTGAGAAGGGCAGACCCAGGAGATCCAGTAGTTTAGTTCCAGGCAGACTCCAAAAGCCTAAGAATCAGGAGAGCTGATGATGTATGTTCCATTCCAAGTCTGAGCCTGAAGTCAGGAGACCAATATCGCAGCTTGAAGACAGTCAGATAGACACAGTGGATTCTCTCTTACTCCGCCTTTTGTTCTATTCAGGTCTTCAATCGATTAGTTGAGGCCACCCAGTGTTTGGCAGGCGGTGTGTCTTGCTTAGTCTAGTGATGTACAGATGTTAATTGTACTAAGAAATGTCCTCACAGATACACTAGAAATAATGTTTAGCTATATATTTGGGTACCCTGTGGCTTAGCCCAGTTAAATCATGAAATTAACCATCACAAGATATAATTTCATGTTTCTATGTATGTATGTATGTATGTATGTATGTATGTATGTATGTATGTATGTATGTATGAATGAATGTATGTTATTTGAGAGAGAGAGAGAGAGAGAGAGAGAGAGAGAGAGAGAGAGTATGCTCAAGCAGGATAGTGGCGGAGAGAGAGAATTCTGAGGTGTCAGTGCAGAACATAATGCACATCTTAGTCTTATGAACTGTGAGATCATCATCTGAGCCAAAATCAAGAGTTGGATTATGAACTCACGGAGCCACTCAGATACCCCACAAGGTGTATATTCAAATAGAGATCTAGTTCCCTTAACTGTACTATCATTTTTCATTCCGTACATTGTACGATAAAGGTCTTCCTTAAACTTGCTGCACTTTTTGTCTGTCTCCTATCAGCTTTGGGCTTCTGTTTGTCATTGTTGTTAACCCTGCTCTTATGCACTGCAATCAAGTCTCTTTAGAGGGTTCAAGGTTGATTCTAAAACTTGAAAACTAATAAATGGTTTAAATTATTGGGATTATTAAATAATATGCAAACATTAGATTTACCACACTTTTCCAGGAGTCCTTGGACCTGCTGAATGAGGACATCTCTAGCATCAAGGTGAAATGGATCCTTTCTCTTTGTATTCCATCAGTGCTTTAAACCATGCCATGTTTCACTTGGCTCATTCAGACTAAGGCCGTCTTATGGATATTATCTGGTTCTCCTTAATTTTCTAATTGCACTTCTTTGTTTTATTGCACTCTTTCAGTGTTCTCAAATCATGCCACTTTATGACATCTTCCTGCTAACCTCTTAGCGGTCTCTCACTGGACCCTTCTCTTTTCCTGCCTCATTTAGGTGGTGACTCAGTAGGTCTGCTTCATAGCTTCTTTCCTGTGATTTTCCTCTGCCCTGCTCCCAGTTTGTTTCCATGGTTTCATGGTAATATGGCCATCTGGGAAGTTAGGGAGCAATTAAAAGCCTGGACTCTTGAGCCAGACGGCCTGGGGTTAGACTTTACTTGTTCCCCTTACCAACTGTGTAAGATGGATGTTGGATGAGTTATTTGGCTTCCTTATAACCCGGTTTCCTCCTCTCGAAGATAAGAATGGTAATTGTATATACTTTGTAAGTTTGCTGTGTGGTTCATATGTAATAATATGTGAAAATAACCATTAACAGTGTCTGGCACAAAAATAAACACTATGTTAGTGTTGCCTATTATTAAGTATAATTTTTCTTTATATTTTCTCTCCTTGTTTTGCTGGAATACACCTTCAGATAACTTCCTAATGAAGAATGAGTACAATCGAATGTTCTGTCTTTGCACGTCTGAAGATATCTTGAGTCCACTCTCAAATTTAATTGATAATTTTGATAGTGTAGAATTCTAGTTTCTTTTTTTAATTGATTTATTTTTATTTTTTTAAAATTTACCTCCAACTTAGTTAGCATGTAGTGCAACAATGATTTCAGGAGTAGATTCCTCAGTGCCCCTTACCCATTTAGCCCATCCCCCCTCCCACAACACCTCCAGTGAACCTCAGTTTCTTCTCCATACGTATGAGTCTCTTCTGTTTTGCCCCCTCCCTGATTTTATATACTTTTTGTTTCTCTTCGCTTATGTTCATCTCTTCCACTCATAGAATCCTAGCCTCTAATGCCCAATTGCCCCTTCAATCGATTTTCCCCTAATCACAACACCACTGGAACTACAATATCTGCTCCTTAGAGTGTTTTTAACTCACTATCACTTCCACTTTCTTCTAGTTTTCAAAATCATTCTGTACGTCTGGCCTATGCTTAAGGAAAAGGGAATGGAGGTCCCCCTTTTGAAGGGCTTAAAAGAGAATTTATGAACATATTTTAGACTGCCACAGCCTGTCTGCTGGCCTCCTATTATTCACTCTCCTCCTGCATGAAAAATATCCTCACCCTACCCCAAGAATCCTCCCTCTTAAAGGCCCAACCCTTGTAACATCAGCTCAAAGTCCAGGATATTGTTATCTAAATTAGGTCCAGGTGTGAATGAGTCTCCTTGGGCGCACTGGTCCTCGACTACACTTTCAATCTGAAGACCTATGAATGAAGACCTATGAATTCAGCATACATCCAACACAGGCATGTGATAACCAGAAAACACACACAAAACACACACACACACACACACACACACACACACACACACACAGAAAAAACAAACAAACCAACAAAACACAAACGTTGCTGTTCCAAAGAAAGGAAGGAGGTTATCATGAATGGGTCACTGGTCCATAGCAATCCTGAATTTCAGCTGGTACAGGTAGGCAGTCTTTTCATTGGGTCTTAAGGCCTGGGAATGATTTTACATGGTCCTAGCTCCTCCAGGGTTCTGGCTTTCAGCCTCTAAGTCATTCTTCCCTTCTCATGAAAGGTAGCCTGTGTCTACAGCCTCATGGTTGTCTCGACCTACTTACTGATTGTAGGAGTTTGTGTGTCAAAAGCCTTCTTTCATTTTACTCTCTGGGATTAAGGAAACCCTTCTCTACCATGGACTTTTCCAAATATTTATAAGGAAAAACACTCCTAAACTTCAAGTGATATGTAACAGAGAGAACCCTGTGCCCCACAGTTTACTCTGCGAGGGTTTGCTTATGAGATAGAACACTGGTATTCTCCAAGACCCTTCGTCATTTAGGAAACCTTTGTAGTATCTTTTCCCCAACGTCATCTGCTGAGTGATGTTGGTAATAATTTCACCTTCAATTAGAGTGACATTATTGATGTTATCTGTGCTAACAAAACATGAAATTGTATTTGAATGGCATTGAGTAAGTGCAAGTAGTATCAGCTAGGGACGTGTTCAGCTGTCACAGAAAGGCTGCCACCAGTGGCATAATCAAAGTGAGTTTTGCTCACAAAGAGGCTGTAGGCTGTGCTCCATTAAGGCAGCAATGTCATCGGCAGCAGGCTGCATGGAATGTCAGAGTTGCCAACTTCTTTATAACCTCTGGCAAAATTTTGGAAAAAAGGGTAGCAGCCATTAATATAATACTACCATTGTTTTTAACATTTACCGTCTTCGTGATGCAGCACATGTGTGAACATCTCAAGCTCACAGCACATCTGTGAGGTACAATTGTTGATGTCTTTTGGAGGTCATTCGTTCACTTCTTAAGTCAAAAATTAGCTGTCATATGTCTAGGGCATGTGGCTTCACCAAATCCCCTCCTAGATTTACTTGGCTTATCAATGCATCAAGCAAACTCATAGGAATTCTAGAATTTAATACTTGTGGGCCATGGAGAAACCAGTTCTGCCTTATCAAATCACATTAAATACTCAGGCCATTCAGTATACTCTCAGATGAACCCTTGGAAGGTGCTCCTGTATTAGCGTTGTATTTCTGTTGGCAAGATCCTTGCCTCCTAGGAGGAACGGTAACTTTCATATCTATTAGTAATTGCCAACAAAGTACAAATCAATATTTTTCTTTGCCTTCTTGTTGACACGTTATAATATATACTAAGTTACCACGTTTCCTTGTTTTAATTCTTAGCATAATATACCAACTGCAATATCATCACGGAACAATGGTGGCCCCACATGTAGCATCATCAGCTCTGGATACTTCAGATATGGCCACGGTAACAGTTAGGGTGGACTCCATCCAGTTCTTGGCCAATTGGGCTTGTCTGATTCTCTCTGTTTATCTACCTCCCACCCCACACCCCCAGCCCCAGCAGCAGTGAGAATCTAGTTAGTCAGGGAATCTCCAGCAGATACAGATGCCGATGCAGATGCAGATCATTTCCCTGGATAATCTTTATGGTTGACTATGGCCTGGGTAGCAGGATGGGTTCAGACAGAAACACCTGATTTGGGTGCCATCAAGCCATCTCTGTGCACTCTCTGAGAAATGGGACAGTATGCATTACAAACACTTCAAGTCTCCACTTCTCCCTGCACACTTCTGTGTTTTGTTGCTTCCATCCACCTACCAAAGCAACCCAAACTTTATGCTAAAGAGAGTGGGGCTCGTGTGTCCTTTGCAGATTGGAATGCTGTTACTAGTTTGGTTTATCTTAACAAAAACTGGCACATTACCTAAAAATGCAGAATTCGGTGTGAATTCAGAATCAGTACCTGTAGTAAGCCCTCCATGATTCCGTTGATTAGGGAGAGGGATGAAACCATACTGTAAGAAACCCTGCCTTCCAGTGCTACAGCTCTATGAACTTTCAAAGCACTATTTTTGATCTGGTTATCCAAAGTCGTTAAGTCTTTGTGAGTATACATTCAGAACTTTTTTAAGATCTGGATTGTAGTGTCCAATTTTTTCATGACCTAACTAACCCATTGATTCCAAGTGTTCTCTTTATTTTTGAATCATTCTCTTGGGCATTTGACCAAACCTGTCAAATAAAAAATGTCCTCAATTTGAATATATGAACATTTAAGAGCAGTCACGTGTTCAGCGCCCAAATATTTTATTATTTCCGTTAAGAGTTTATTCTGTCTGTGGACGGTGAAGAAACAAATGCCTGTTTTTGTGTTTTTTTTTTTTTTTCATTTCCCGCACATAAGTAAGTAGATGCGCATGGCAGAATGCTAGGTACCTGTCAAGGGTAATAGGATGTTCAGGAGTGTAAATGAGATTTCTGTCATCCAAAAAAGAAAAAAAATTGTTTGATGAACTAAGATAAGCTAAGCTTTAAAAATGAAAGGAAAATAGCCATGAACTCAGATAAAAGTTAGGCAATGAAGTACTTTTCCCTAGGGCAGCAAGGAGTTATTAGAAATACCATAATCTGTAGAGTTTGTACTAAAAAGCTCTACTGACACGATGATAAAGCTCACCTTTAAAGCTTGCTTTGTGTACTGATATTATTCCTTTCTTCTTGAAATCTAAATAAGCTTTTTCTCTTTGGCTGTTAACATGAAATGAAAAGACACTTTCCCCCTATCTTTTCTTCTGCCGTATTTACGCTGTACTTCTTACAAAAGTCTTTTATGTATTCGTTGCCTTTTATCTTCATCCTTTGTCCAAAACAAGGCTTGAGATTGGGAATGATGTGGACTATTTCTAACCTAAGCTCACAGTACATAACTTCTCATAAAACCCATCATTTGAGGAGGCAATGAACTCATATCATGGAGTTCCTTGTGCAGCCCATGGGCATGATTCACTGAAAGAATCGATAGCATCGTGGAGACCCTGTCTTTGGAAGGAACTAACAACAAATAAGGATTTGACCTTATAGGCTGATTTTCCTAGGAACCTAGGAATCAAAAGGGCCAGAAGTGTGATGGTGGGAGAGGGACACTGGAGAAGGGCTGAATACCCAGGTTCACATGAAGCCAACTGAGCAGAGAAAGGTTCTGTCCTGGAGGAGCTTGGTTCAGCAGGAATCAGCTCCCATTTGCTACGGACTTAGTGAAAATACACTCATGAGAGCCTACAAGAAGGATGCTTCCACAACTCTTAGAGGTCTCTTTCCTTTCTTATGTCTTTCATTATGGAAAGTGTCTTGGGGGTGCTTACTTCCCCTTTGTGTGTCCACAGTTCTACTTCCCACTAGTTGTGTTGTCATGAACCTCCTTACGTAGCCCTTGCTCCCCTCCTAGGCCATGTGTTCCTCATGGGCAGGACTCACCCTAGCCATCTGTGTGTCGTTACTACAGTGCCAGCCATGGGCAAAGGACCCTGTCCATACTGAATGAATGCAATATGTTTATGGAGTTTCAGCTCCCAATTGTTACAGAAGAACTAGCTGTCTCACTTACATTTGATGTGTAACAGCAGCAGTCTATACGGGGGAGTCTCTCTCACATTCTCTCTTTTTACAAACACCTACATTATCAACTTTTGACTAACTCTTACCCTATTGTGATCAGATGAATTGGGTGGAACATTTGCCATCTCTTGGGATCTTATTTGCAACCCAATACCACTTAAATTCCCTATCCTACAGTAAATTCTTGCTTAGCAAGAAGCAATATAGTTCAGTGAGTAGAGGGTGGCCCCTGGAGACAGGCTGCCTAGGATCTCAAATCTTATTTTGCTCTATTTCTAGCAGCAGACCTTTGGACAACTTACTTTTTCTCTTTGCTACTCAGTTTTCTCAGGTGTAAAATCAGGCACAACCTAGCACCTTCACCATAGATCTCTGAAATGAATTCAGTGGCGTAACAATGGTAAAACACTTAGAATAATGCATGGAAACCCCTTAACTGCGAGTCAGTAAACACTCGCCTCTATCAGTGATGTAATTACGTTTTTGACAAAGTCGCTGCTTCCTTACTTAAAACCTTCACATTGGCTGTGTTGAATGTACAGAACAGATGAACTGTGGAAGGCACCATGTCAGAGTCAGGCTTCCTTGGTAGAATGAGGCCCAATTCCCTGATGCTGGGGACTGCAAGAAGAATTCATTAATTCGCCTGTTCCGTAATGTTTACCCTCTCACTGACATTGCTAAAAGCACCTACTTTCTCTACACCACCATAGAACAGGTGGGTTTTCCCTTGTCAGCCTTTGCTCGCTTACCTGTCCATTTATTGTTCCACCTGTGGCTTTATTCACCACTCACCGAAAACTGACTGAGGGACTCTGTGTGCCAGGCTCTGTTCTCGAGGTATACCCCTGCCTCCGTGGTGGTTGTGGGTAATTCTTGACTTCTGGGCTTCCAGCTACTACATCACGTGGGGTTCTCCATCACCCTCTGTTGCTTTTTCATTGTCATTGGGCAGGTGTCTGTCTGCTTCTTCTCTCTAATTATGTACACGGTAGAAATCAGTGCTTTGGGGATATGGATGACTGCAGTGAACAGACTCCTGGACGTGTCTTTTACCTTGGGGAATTGTGCATATTTGTGTTTCAAAATCTAGTTTACCCTAGAGGCAGACATTTGAAACAAAGCACACACAGTCCAGACGGGGCTCAAGAAACAAAATCGTTGGATGTGTCCCCGAGCCTGGTAGCAATGCAGGTGGGCTAGAGGCCTACAGATGCGGAGCTAGACTGTTGTTGGATGACAGCTTCACTGTGCATCTTCAGTTAGGAAGTGGTACAGCTGGAATGAGAATTCTCCTAGTGTGATTCTTGGCCTCCTGTTTTCCTGCTGACTCATCGGCCTGGGAGGGCTGAGACCTTTTGGAACTTTGTTGCATTTTGCTGCAGAATCAAACACTAGCTAGGTTTCTCAGGTACGTATACAATGGGCTGTGACAGCAAGGTTGGTTGGGGGTCAGGGAGACCTGGCAGGAGGGAGGAAACTGAACAGGCAGGAGAGGGGGACTGACAGAGGCTGTTTTCTTCCATTTTGTTCTGGGAAGACCTTAGTGAGGATGTCTAGTCCTGAGTACTGGTGAAGTTTATGTACTGGCCATGGAGTTGGGCGGGCACCTTAGAGAGATTCTTGTCCATCTGTGGGAAGTGTGTGTGTGTGTGTGTGTGTGTGTGTGTGTGTGTGTGTGTGTGTGTGTGTGTGTGTCAGAGAGAGTGTGCAAGGGAGCCCAGCTTTGAGCCAACCAGGGAAAGGATGGCGTAGCTCTCAAAGGAGCATGCACGTTTCTCAGGTGATAGAGTAGAGAATAAAATGTCTCCCTTTAAAATCCACATTCCCCTGCTCTTCAACTTCTAAGGAAGTCTTTGGCTACCAGCAGTCTGGGCTCTGGAGCCAGCATAGTAATTTTCTTCTTTTAGTTTATCCTGGTTCATGATTTGCTCCCCTTTAACTTAAAAATTGTTTTTATTATAGAAAATTTCAAATAGGTAAAAGTCAAGACATTAGTATATCATACCCCCATGTCCTTAGGACCTAGTTGTAAACATTATCAACTCATGTCTAATCTTGTTTCATCTGTATTTCTACCCGTTTTGTCCTTGCTCCCCTCTTCCCCTGGTTTATTTGAAGCAAATGCCACACGTTGCATTTTATTAAGAATATCATCCTGTGTTTGTGTTTAATTGGCATAACTTGCAGGAAACTAAAGTGTGCTATTTGATAAGTTTATACATCAGTGTGGATGTGTATACACACAGATCAAAAGTATATACACACACATATCCATGAAACCACCACAGTCTAGATAGTGAACATACCCATCACCGAAAAGTTTCCTTGTGTCCCTTGGTCATCCTTTCCTCTTGCCCCTCTCTGCCACCCATTACTGATCTGCATTCTGTCACAATATATTTGTTTCTATTTTGTAGAGTTCTAGATGAGTGAGATCATAAAGTAAGTACTTTTTTTTTAATCCAGTTTTTTTTTTTCCCACGCAGTGGCATAGTCTGTCTATCCTACCAATATCATCATGCTGTGACTAGATACCACTTAGGAAGCTGCAGTACCCTTTAGCAGATATTATAGTAGTCCTGGTGAGAAATGGTCATTTGGACCAGTGTGGTTACCATGGAGATGATAGCTTCCTCAATTAGACATCTGCTTTGGAGGTAGAGCCAATCAGACCAGCTGGATTTGGGGATTAGGGCGGGGGTGGGGGTGGGGGTCGGATCCAGAATTACTCCTGAGGATTCTTGCTTGAACACACGAAGATAGTGTGATGAAGCAGGGGAGACTCAGTGAGGAGCAGCTATGTATGATCTTTCCTGATTCAGTCCTTGCCTGGATGTCCATTGCTTCTTGAAAGCTGTCTTTATTATCATTGATTGATTTGAAGCAGTACTTGAATGGCAGATGAAAAAAACTGTATTTGGAGCACTTTAAGATATTTACAGGATGACTGGGTGTTATCAGGAATGATATTAAATAAAGGCTAGTTGGCATTGTCAAATTCAAAATAATGAATTTCAGTGTTCTCCTTAGGTGTTGGTAGTATCATCTGGTCCAGGTAAGGAGAGACTAAGAAGTACAGGGGCAAATCACATTTTTAAGAGCTTGCAAAATCTGCTTGAGGTGAAGTTCACTCCACTTTTCTCAGGGCTCCCAGAATTTTTTTTTTTTGTGTGTGTGTGTGTGGTGGTTTTATCATTGAAAATGTTCTGCAAAGTCTGATGCTATGGTGATAACATCTGCATGCAGTGACTAGCTTTGTGAATTTCATCGTATGGTAGGATAGCCTGTCTTCCTTCTACAGGGTTATTAACATGTCGGGTGTTTTATTAGAACTTGACTCCCTTTGGGTGTTTGGCCTTAGAAAAACTGAGTCAAGTGATATCTTTGGTTTTGGAATTTTAGAAAGAACACGCCACCTGGATTATTAAGTTTATGGGCACCTTTGGGAAACCTGATTAGTTATAGAACTCATACTATATGATAGTAACAACAACTGCACGTTTATTGTTTATTCCTTGCTGAGTGCTTTATATGCATTATCTTATTTAATCTCCACATCAGTCTGAAGAAGTAGGTACTATCATCATCTCCATTTTGCTGGGGAAGGACCTGGGATGCAGACGGGATACCTGATGAGACCTAGACTAGTCTTACAATCAGTGTTAGCGCCGCAACTTGGACCCAGGCAGGTAGTCTGGCTGCAGAGCTCATGCTTTCATTAAGAGATAATATTTTCATTAAGAGATGGTACTCCTGGGTGGCTCAGTTGGTTAAGCCTGCTTGGGATTCTCTCTCTGGTGCTCGCCTGCTTGTGCTCTCATTCTCTCTCTCTCTCTCTCTCTCTCTCTCTCTCTCTCTCTCTCTGCCCCTCTCTCTCTCTCTCACTTTCTCTCTCTGTGTGTGTCTCAAAACAAATAAAAATGTGTTCTTTTTTTTTTTTTAAAGAGATAATACTTGAGGTGGATCTTGTAAGATAAAGAGAAGTTTAAAGGACAGTGGGGACTGGCATATAAGGTAGAGAGAATGTAGTATCAATGCGGGGACATGAGAAACTTATTGTCCTGGGCGCTGATGATGAGAAATATTGTTGGTAATGCTGGTATGACCAGAAAAGATGTAGGGCCTAAAAAATACCTGTATTGGTTATCCAGAGCAGCTTTTTCACTGATAATCTTATGAGGTCTTTAAAAATTCTCCTTAAAATGTTGAATAAGTGCAGGAGATCATTTCTGTTTTCTCAGTTCCAAGGATCTCAGATGGGGAGCTTCTTAACAAGCTGATCTCAAAAGCATTTTCTGACTTCAGCCAACCTAGGTTTTTCCATCCAGGAGTAAATTCACTGCTCCCACCTTTTCTGCTCAGCTCTGAGTCCCTTTCGTGTTAAAAGAGATCTGCTTGCTACTTTTAAACGGAATAGGATTTCCAAACCTGTCCCCACTGTCAGTAGTTGAAAGGCTAATAGTCAGATAGCATCTGAATACCATTGGAGTGGTACCTCACTTATTTGGTTCATAAACGGATGATGGTTGTAAACACAAAAGTGTATGATGTGGCGGTTTAGCCATGTTTTGGAGGCTAACTCTTGCTTCCTGCTTTAAAGATGCATTTTGCTATTTCGTAGTTAAGAATCGATTATAATGAGAAGGGAGTAAATGCAAACCAACAGGTGCTTTTAGGTTTTAATACACAGTGCTGTTGCCGAGTATCAGTGAAACAGCTTTGTTTTTGTTTTTGTTTTTTAAATGAATAGGTAGTTTGTGGATGTGAATTTCAAAAGGTACACGTGTTCATCCTGTATCTCAAATCCCTTCTTTCCTCCTCAAGCAACTTAAATTGTTCTTTAGTGGCCCCTTTTATAAAGGGAGTCTATGCCTGTATTAGCATGTATGAGTGTGTCATTGTTTCTAGGATTTTGTTATGGAGATGCTAATTAGTAAGAGTAGAGAGAATGTTATCTCTTGCCAGTCATGATACCAAGGCGTGTGTGCATGCGTGTGCATGCACTCAAATGAGCAGATAATCTAAACAAGTGTTTACTCTTCATCTAAAAAATAATAAACATGCACATTATCAAAGTTTAACCCATACTAAGGAAAAAGATTAGTTAAATAGATACTGACTAGGTGCACCTTTGGGTTTAACAAAGACTTCCAGCAGCTGCTATATTTAAAAACTAAAGGAAAATGTATGCAAAGATACAGTAGGGAACATGATGTGAGTCCACCGGGAATCACAATAGACAAATGGAAGTGATTTTCTAAAAAGTGAAATTTATGAAATTGAAAAATACATAACTCAAATAACATTTCCCTAGATTAACTCAGTAGGTTAGAAATAGAAGAAGGAATCAGTGAACCTGAAGGTAAATCAAGAGAAATGTCCCAAGCCAAACAATAGAGAGGGGAGAAAAATTGGACACAAATCAGTAGAGCACTGTGTGACAATATCAGGTGTTCCAACATAATGATGTAACACATGTATAATAGGAGTCCCAGATGGAGAGGAGGGAGAAAATGGGACAAAATCCTACTGAAGAAATTGTTTAAGTACCAGATTTGATGAAAATTATCTGAAAGATCCAAAAAGTTGAAATAACTTCAGTTTGGTATTTCAGGACCAGAGTTTGATTCTAGAAATACCAAAGCACTGCTTGACAGCAGCCTGGTGAGTAGGGCCTCTGTGGGATGGGACTTCTGCTGCGTCCCCCTGTGTGATAAACTAGACATTTTAGAGCTGCACGCCAGGCACAGGCGGCATCGCAGATGCCATCAGCTTTTCACTCTTCCAGGTATATTTTTTTATTCATGTTCCCTCTCTCCGCCTGACTATTGGTAATATGTTATATTCCTCACTGGCCACATGGAAAATGAGAACAGTGGTTGCTACTGTTTCACTATCTATAGACTAGAAACCACCGTGTCGTTCTTTTTATGATAGATGTACTCTGGAGAATTTCTGTGGTAGCTTTGGAGATACTTTTTTTAATTTTTAAATAAAAAATATTTTTAATGTGTATTTAATTAGAGAGAGGAAGGGCAGAAGGAGAGAGTGAGAATCCCAGTAGGTTCCATGCTCAGTACAGAGCCTGATGAGGGGCTCAATCTCAACAACCATGAGATCATGATCTGAGATTAAATCAAGATCTCAGCTTAACTAACTGATCCAAACAAGCACCCCAAGAGATCATTTTTATGCAGGTTAGAAACACTCACCTTTTGTTTGAAAAAGGAGAGTAAGAATTAACAACAACACCACCACCACCAACAACAACAAAACCTCTCTCATGCAGACCTATACCCCCCCTCCAAAAAATGATCTCTCCTTCCTGAGTCCCAAAGTTTTTTTGTGTAGTAGTTTCTTTAACCACCTGGCGAGGGCTTTAGTTTCACTGGGCCGACTCAGCATTAATATTCATGCTACACAAGATAACTAGTTTATTATCATTCTCTGCTATTTTGTATCAAAGTACAGTCCTAGGATATGAGAGTTCTGTGCATGGTTGTTTTTGGAATGTGGAATCTTTTGATGTATTCAAGTCAGCTGTGGTTATTGACTGAATACTACTAAGTGCCCAGCCATGAGTGTTAGTCCTTCTTCTTTGTGCAAGTATGCATGTACGTGCAGGATGGATGCATTAGAGGTGGGAGAGGAGGCTGGGATGTGCAGTCTTTCCATCTAGGAGTATAGAATCTTGACTCAGAGGCACATGCACCAGGGTCAGACCTGGGTTCGAATTCTGCTTCCATCAACAACTGTGTCATCTTGGATGACTCATTTAATTCAAGTGTTTGTATGATTAAATGAAATAACACTTGAAGTGTCTAGCATGCCTGACATTTACTAGGTGCTCAGAGACTGTGTGTGTGTGTGTGTGTGTGTGTGTGTGTACATGTATATATGTGTTCTCTGTTCCTGTAAAATAAAAGAGAAAGAAAACATCCCCCCCACAGTAGTGTGTAGATGTATAGCGAATCCAAAGGCAGTGTATTTCGAAATATTTTTTTTCTTTCCCTCAGATGACTGCACGTTTCTTTCAATGCTCCATTTAATGTCTCTGTCAGACGGCACTTCACCAGCCAGGCTAAGATGATGCCCTTCCTCCAGCCAGCATCACTCTCTCTCCTCTTACCCCATCTATCCCTTTCTTCCTAGCCAGGGTAGAAGAAAAAATAAAAATAAAAATAAAATAAAAATAAATAAAAATAAAAATAAAATACATATACAAATACATAAAAGTGTTGAAAGGAAAAAAAAAAAAACACCCCTTGAAAATTCTATGTCCTGCAAAAGTGTATTTCAAACTGAAGGAAAAAGACTTGTAGGTGTGCCTGTGTGGCTCAGTCGGTTGAGCATCCAACCTTGATTTCTGCTCAAGTCATGATCTCATGTTTAATGAGATTGAGCCCTACATAGGGCTCTCTGCTATCAGAATGGAGTCTGCTTGGAATTCTCTTTACCGCACCCCCGCCACCCCTTTCTCCCTCAACATAAATAAATAAACATTAAAAAAGATGTTAGGCATGGAGTATGTTACTCTTCCCCAAAGCATCTGAATTTTACAATCCCTCACCTTTGTAAACAACAAGAACAACAAAACTACCACAACAACAACCCTAAAACAAGTAATACGTTGTGAAACAAAAAAAGAAAGACTTTATCACTAGTAGATCTGCCTCGCAAGAAATAAATACATAAAATAAAAAAGTTCCTTCGAGGATACCTCAGTGGTTAAATACCTGCCTTTAGCTCAGGTCATGATGTCAGCACTCATGAGTTCAAGTCCCACAGTTTGTGAGTTCAAGTGCCACATCAAGTGAGCTCCACCCCCCTGCAAGTGAGCATGAGCCATGCTTTGAGTGAGATCCCATTATCTCTCCCTCTCTCTCTGCCTGTCCTGAGATTCTCTCTCTGCCCCTTGCTCATTTGTGCCCCCTGTCTCTCTCAAGACAAGGTCTTTAGAAAAAGGAATAGGGACAGAAGTTACAGATAAGGAATTTAGATCTATGCTTAAAAAAGAAGAGGATTAGAGTAGGAATAAGGAAAGGTAAGAGAAAATAGTTTATTTTTCTCATTCCCAACTTATCTGATAGATAACAATTTCTTAAAGTGATAACAGCAGCAATATACTCGGTGATCATAGCCTATGGATAAGGAGGTAGATGACATCAATATTAGAAGGCGTGGGATGGAGGAATTGAGACAGCTGTTATAAGGTAGCTGCACTACCTGTGAAGGGGTATAGTGTGATTTGAAAGAGGAATTTGACTAGTTATAAATGAGTAATGCAAATGCAAATAAAGGGGAACCCACTCCAACTTTTAAAATAAACAAGTGTAATGAATATGCTAAGAGAAAGAAGAAAATGGAATATACCAACTGCTGCATTAAAATCCAGAAGGCAGAAAAAGGTGAAGATAGAAAGGAAGCAAAGTATGAATGCAGTGAATAGAAAACAGTTACAAACATGGCAGATATTATTCCAACTATATCAATACTCACATCAAATGTGAATAGTCTAAATATACCAATTAAAGCTCAGAGATTGTCACAGGAGATCCAAAAACAAGATGCAACTCTATATTGTCTATAAGAAATTCACATGAGATATACAGATACAGATAGGTTACAAGTAAAAGGATGAAGAAAGATTTATCATGCTAGAGCTTATCCAAAGAGAGTTGGAGTAATTACATTAACTCCACGCAAAGCAAACTTCCAATCAAGGAAACTCTAGGGAGATAAAGAGTGTCATTATATAAAGAGATTCTATAGAGAGATAAAAAGGTCCGTTCTGTAAGAAAACATAACAATCCCTAATTTTCTATACCTAACAACAGACAATGGAAATACATGATGGAAAAACTTTTAGAATTTGAAGGAGAAAGAGAAAAAGTCATTATTATAGTAGAGACTTCAACACCTTTCTGTCAGTGACTGACAGGTCTAGAAGGATATAGGTAAGGCTACAGCTGGACGAAGCAGTAGCAGTAATCACCTAGATCGAACTGAAGCGTATGGAATGTTTTATCGAACAGTAGTTGAATAAACATGTTTCTCAAGTTCACACAGAACGTGCACCAAGTCAGAACATGTTCTGGGCCATGAAACACATCCTACTAAATTTCAAAGAATATAAACCACACAAAGTATGTTGTCAGGCCACACTGCAATTGAACTGGATTGAAAGCAATAATGAAAAGATGGCAGGAAATGTCCCCAAATATTTAGAGATTAAAGAACATACATCTAAATAACACATCAAAGAAGGAATCTTGAGAGAAATTTCAAAGTACTTTGGACTCAATGAAAATTAAATACAACCTACCAAAATGTGCAGGGCGGGGTGGGGTGGGCAGTGAAAACATGGCTTACAGTACAATGTACAACATTGAATGCATTTATTAGAAAAGTAGAAAGACCTTCGGACATCTGGCTGCTCAGTGTTTTTAGCACGCAACTCTTAGTTTCCACTCAGGTCATGCTATCATGGTCATGAGATCAAGCCCCTGTATTGGGTTCCTGCTTGGGATTCTCTCTCTCCCTCTCTCTGCCATGCCCCTGCTCATGTACATGCTTTCTCTCGCTCTCAAAGTAAGTAAATAAACGTAACAAAATCGGAAAGGAGAAAGACCTTAAATTAGTAGCCTAAACTTCCACCTTAGGAAAATAGGGGAGGAGGTACAGTTGAAGGCTGAAGTAGAAGAAAAGAAATATAATAATTAAAAAAATAATAATCAGAACAGATATCAATAAAATAAAAGATAGTCCAATACTGGAGATAATCAATAGAGAAATCAAAAGATGGTTCTTTGAAAATATCAATAAAGGTAATGAACCCCTAACTAGGCTATCCAAGAAAAAAGGTAGGCACAAATGGCTCATATCAAAAGTGAAAGAGACGTAACCTCTATCGATTCCATGAACATCAAGAGGATAATGGAAAATATTATGAATGACTCTGTGCCCCCAAATTTCATAACTTATATGAAACAGATCGATTATTTAAAAGACGCACACGATGGGACACCTGTGTGGCTCAGTCAGTAAATGTCTGACTTCAGCTCAGGTCATAATCTCCTGGTCCGTGGGTTTGAGCCCCGTGTCAGGCTCTGTGCTAACATCTCAGAGCCTGGGACCTGCTTCAGATTCTGCGTCTCCCTCTCTCTCTGCCCCTTCCCACCTCCCACTCTACAGCTCTCTCTCAGAAATAAATGAAAACATTTTAGAAAAATATAGAAAACAAATAAAAGGCACACACCACCAAAACCCACATAAGGAAACATAGATTATCTGGATAGGCCTATATTTATTAAGTAAATAGAGTCAAGGACGAATAACCTTCCCAAAAGAAAGCGTCAGGCCCAGGTGGTTTCACTGAAGAATTCTAGCAAACATTCACAGGAAAAAATGATGCTAATGTCCTGTAATCTCTTCCCGAAAATAAAAACAGAGGGGAAACTTCCTCATTCTAGGAGGCCAGCATTGACAATACAAGGTAAAGGCATTATAAGAGGGGAAAATTGGAGACCAGTGTCTTGCATTTTCATAGACACAAAATACCCAATACATGTTAGCAAAACAAATCCAACAATGTGTAAAAAGAATTATACATCCATAACCAAGAGGGATTTAGTACAAGTATGGGAGACTGGTTCCATATTCAAAAATCAATCAGTTTAACCCATCACAACAATAGGATAAAGAAGAAAGACAGGGAAACGATCAGATGCTCTTAAAATGAGATGCAGAAAAGGCATTTGTTACCTCCATTCATAATAAATAAAACATCCTCTCCTCATACTAGGAGTCCAGGGAGACTTCATCAAGTTGATACAGGACTTTTATAAAACAAACAAAAACGAACCCCCACAAAAAAAGCCTACAACTAGCATCGTAAAAGTTTCACCATTTCATGGGGCGCCTGGGTGGCTCAGTCGGCCCTCTAAGAGATAATACATGTTTGTACAAGTTGTACATTTTACAGATTTGAGGGTTCCCATTCGCACTACAGTTCATATAAATCATGCCTCCTAGAACTGTGCAGTATACAATTTGTGCAACCAATAGCAACAAACTGAAAACATTCTGATGCTGGTGTAGAATAGCAAATATATGAACAAGGAGTACAAATGACGTCTGAAGTTATAAGGTGTATAAATTGGATTCATACAAAAGAAAAAAAAATCTCTAAATTGCACTTCGTTAGTACTAAAACTTTGCTTGGGAAAAGACTCTGTTAAAAGAACAAAAAGACAATCTATGGACTTGGACAAAATATTCCCAAATCATATATCCAGCAAAGGTCTTGTGTCTAGAATATCATATATTGAAGTGCACAAAACGATGCTCCACAACACTAGGCTTCAGGGAAACACATTAAAACTGCACTGAGATACTACTATCCACATATTGAAAATGTTTTTTTTTTTTTCCATCTATACTTATTTTTCAGGGATAAAGAGAGACAGAGTGTGAGCAGAGAGGGGCAGAGAGAGGGAGATACAGAATCCAAAGCAGGCTCCAGGTTCCGAGTTGTCAGCATAGAGCCAAACATAGGGCTTGAACTCACAAACTGTGAGATCATGACCTGAGCTGAAGTCAGCTACTAAATCTACTGAGCCCACCGGGAGCCCATGAAATATATATATTCATTTTTAAAGACAATACCTAATACTTGCATGTGACCCATGAATCTGACTCCTATATCTTTCCTCTAGATAAGTGGAAACTTATACTTATAAAAAGAAAAAAAAACTTACACGCAAATGTTTACAGCAAATCTGGTAATAACTGACAAAAATTTACAAACACAAATGTCCTTCAGGAAATGAATGGTTAAAGAAACCCTGGTATATCCGTATAGGGAAACACTAAGAAACACATGTATTGTAAAGGAATGATGTTGAATGAAAGAAACCAGTCTCATAAAGTTACCTACAATAACGATCCATTTATATGATATTAAAGTTGGAGATAGATGGTTGCCAGGCCTCAGGGGTGGGGTGACCGTGACTCAACATGAGGGAATTCTGGGAGCTGATGGAATTGTTCTCTTCTTGTCTAATTTTTTTTTGGGGGGGGAGACAGAGAGTGAGAGTGGGGGAGGCACAGAAAATGTGGTAGAGAAGGGTAATCCCAAGTAGGCCCCGGGAAGTTCGTGAGCAGGGGCTCAAACTCAAGAATAGTGAACTCATTACCTTAGCCGAAATAAAGAGTGGGATGCTTAAGTGACAAAGCCACCTATGTGCCCCAGGAACAGAACTCTTCTGTATTCTCATTGGGGTGACATTTACATGAGTATATACAATCTTTAAAACTCAAAGCTCTATGCACCAAAATAGTTACTTTGTATAATGTTAATTACACAACAAAAAGCATTTTCAAAAAACTACCACATCTGTCCTCCTCTCTCCATTTCCTGCTTCCACACTAATTGCTGTCATGTTCACCTCTCCTGGTCAACTGCGATGACTCCTTACCTGATTTCCTCCCAATTACAATCTTCACTCTGTCTTTCTAATAAACTTACGAAATATTACCATGAATAAAGTGTCATAAGGAAAACAAATAAGCCAGATCTACCTAGCTGCACCTTCCTTAGATCATGCATGTACACCACTCCCTATGGTATTTCCAACACGAAGACCCAATGTGCAAAGACCCAATGTACTCCAAGGGGAGCCTGAGTGGCTCAGTTAGTTGAGTGACCTACTCTTCGTTTCAGTTCAGGTCATGATTTCGCCATTTGTGGTTTCAAGCCCCAGGTCATACTCTGCACAGAGCCTGCTTGGAATTTTCTCTTCCCCCTCTCTCATCCCCTCCCCTGCCTCAAACACACTGTCGATCAACCACCCACCCAACCAACAAACATTAAGATAAAAATAAGCAGCCCAAATCATAAGGGTCTCTAGTATGTTACACATTTATCCCATAGTTCACATAAAAGCAAAGAAAACTGGACTATCGTGCTGGCATTATTTTCCTTTCTTATACCCAACTCATTTTGCCCACTTGTGGTTCATTTCTGTGTCTCCTGCTCTAAATGCAGTGCCCACTTCCTCAGGCAGTCCTAGTTGAAGTGAATTTCTAACTGCTTCCACTCAGTACCTTCTTCATTCTGTTGCCTTTGTCATGAAGACCTGGAACAAAAATCTGGGAAAGAATGAACACCCCAGCCCTGGCATGTCAATACTAACACCTGGCAAACAGCAACAACCTCCCAGAGACAGCAACTAGTAAACAATCAGTTGTCTATTTTGGACACATGAGCGAGAAGATGGAAGAAATAGAACTTCCCAAAGGGAGGCTGAAAAACAAAAACAAAAACAAAATCCACTGGCGTTAAAAAGTGAAAAAAGGTAAAACCAAAGTTTACCTCACTGTTATTGCAGGTGTTACTGGATAGACTAGATGAACCTGAAGCAAATGATTTCTAAACAACAAAAACAACAGCAGAAGCAGCAGCAGCAGCAACAACAAGAGCAGCAACAACAGCAGCAACAACAAAATCAACAACAACAAAAGAATCCTCTAAACTATGCCTTGGTATAATTTAGCAGATAATCAGAGCTGCAGAACACTGGCTTTATGTGGGAATAATCAGAATACCATAGGTACTCAGAGGAGTCACGCTTATTGCTAATAACTGATGCTCAGGTGGTCTGATCACTTTATCCCACAACACCAAGTAAGGGTCTGAAAAAGGAGGAGGGAACCCACGCAGGGCAGCAGATGCCAGAACACATGGGGTGAATCAAGGGCTCAGTGAAACGGGAAGCCTTAATCACAAAGTGAACAATTTGCCTGAAAATGCTGCAGGTACAGGCCAGCACGCAGGCCTGCAGGCTCCCTGGCAGGAGTCCTGGGAATACGAGGGGCAGAGCAATGAACTTACAGCTACCAATCACTTCCCTGTGGCAGGCACGTTACCTCATAAAGCATCTCAATTGACCATGTGTACAGAGGGACGAATTGAGGCTGAAGGAGAAGTTATAACTGCACAAGGTCACAGAACTAAGAAAGTTATGGAAATGGCCTTTACCCCAAGCACTCAGACTCCTTAGTGCATAACATGCTGTCTCAAGTATGCAAAACTCAGCTTCAGTAACCCTTTTACCATCTTTTTAATTAAATTTTTTCAAAACGCGTTGATTCTTGTGTTTTCATTTTTATTTGTTTCCTTATGTCTTCTAATTTCTTCTCTAATTCTCTGGTTGACTCATTCGTTCTTTAGTAGGATGTTTTTTAACCTGCATGCTTTTAGAGGTTGAACAGACTTTTTCTTGTACTTTATGTCAAGCTCCAAACATTGTGATCTCAAAGTGTGCATGGTGTCATCTCAATGCTGTTATATTTATTGAAGGCTTTTTGCGACCCAGTATGTGGTCTCTCTTGGAGAATGTTCCACGTGCACTGCAGAAGAGAGTGTGCTCTACTGCTCTGGGATGTAGAGTCCTAAAATATCTGCCACGTCCTTCTGGTCCAATGTATCATTCAGGACCATTGTTTCTTTCCTGATTCTGTCTAGATTTTCTGTCCATTGTTGCAAGTTGAGTATTAAAGCCCTCTGCAATTACCACATTCTTATTAATAAGATTGTTCATGTTTGTGATTAAATGTTTTAAATATTTGTGTGCTTCGGAATTCAGTGCATAGTCATTATAATTGTTAGTTCTTCCTGATGGACAGACACTGTAATTATTTAATAATGTCCTTAAACATCTCTTGCTGCCAACTTTAATTTCAGGTCAAGTTTGTCTGATAGAAGTATGGCTACTACAGCTTCCTTTTGACTCCCAGTAGCATGAAAGGTAATTCTCCATCCCCCCACTTTCAAGAGTAAGGTGTCCTCAGGTCTGAAATGAGTCTCTTGTACAACAGCAAACAGATGGGTCTTGTTTTGTATTATCCATTCTGATACCCTGTGTGTTTTGGTTGGAGCATTTATTCCACTTCCATGCAGTGTTATTATGGAAAGCGATGGTTCCGAGGCATTGTGATGTCTGTAGTTTTCATGCTTGTACTGGTGTCTGTGGTACTTTGTGATACTTGCGACATTTCCCTCAAGGAATCCCTCTTAGGATCTCTTGTAGGGATGGTTTAGCGGTGGTGAATTCCTTCAGTTTTGGTTTGTTTGGGAAGACCTTTACCTCTCCTTCGATTCTGAATGGCAGGCTGGCTGGATAAAGGGTTCTTGGTTGCATATTTTTTCTATTCATCACATTGAAGATTCTCCTATTCCTCTATGGCTTGTCTGATTTCAGTAGATGGGTCAGCTCCTATCCCAATACTTCTCTACCTTTGTATGTGAAGGTCCATTCATCCCTAGCTGCTTTCAGACTTCTCTCTTCATGCTTGTATTTTGCCAGTTTCACCAGTCTATGTTGTGCAGAAGATCAACTCAGGTTACATCTGAAGGGAGTTCTGTGTGCCCGTTGGGTTTCAATGCCGGGGTCCTTCCCCAACTTGTGGAAGTTCTCAGCTATGAGTTGTTCAAGGTCATCTTCACACCCCTTTTCTGTCTCTTCTGGAAATCCTGTGATATGGATATTGTTCCATTTGATTTCATCACTTAGTTCTCTAATTCTCCCCTCTCGATCCTCAATTTTTCTCTATCTTTTTCTCACCTCCTTTTCCCCATATTTTTACCTTCTGATTCATTTAGTCTCCCCTCTGTCTCTGCAATCCGCGCTGTGGCTGCCTCCATTTTAATTTGCACCTCATTTATAGCATTGGAATTCATCACGACTACTTTTTATTTCCTTGATCTCCACAATAATTGATTCCATGCTGTCTTCTACGCCTTTGCCAATCCCAACGATTAATCTTTGGACTGTTATGCTAAATTCTGATATGTAGCTTATATCTGTTTTGATCAAGTCGTTAGCTGTCCACTTCTTCCCGGAATTTCTTTTGAGGGGAATTCTTCTGTGTCATTATTTTGGCTAGATTTCTCTCTCTTAGGAGGTTTACAAGCTTGTTATTTGCTCTGTACCTGCAAGAATTGCTATAGGAACAGGGGCTCACGCCCTCTGCAGATTCTAGCCCTGCAGGTAGTGTTTCTTGGAATGTGTTACTTGCTCTCTGTTGTTGTGACATTGGCTCTTTGAGTTCTCTACTCGTCATGATGTTTTAGACCCTCCACAAGGTGTGCTTTTATTTGTTCCTTGAAGTAGCCTTGGAAAGGAAAAGAAACAAACCAACAAACAGGAAACAGAGACATGTAAGGCAACGTGCAAATAAAAGAAATAAATGGACACACACACGCTCACACACACACAGAAAACAGTCTGAAATCAAAAAACAAAACAAAACAAACAAACAGACCAGACACACCAGCTACAAGTAAAGAACAAGGTAGAGGCATTGCTGTTGGAAGAAAACATATAAAGAGAGAAATGACAGGGGTGGGGAAAAGGAAAAACATATATATATATATATATATATATATATATTGACCAGGCTGGGAGGCGAAATGGCTTAATGCAGACAGAGAGAAAGGAAAATAAGGAAGGAGGTGGGGAAAGAAAAAGAAGATAAGTTTAGCCAGACAGAGAAACTAGATGGCTTGATTATCCCAGAGAGAGAGAAAGAAAATTATATAAGTATAGATAGGAAATGTATCAAAGGAATGGATTATAAATGTCTGCTTAAAGAAACCAACAAGCAGAGTTATCAACCTAAAGGAGGGAAGAGAGAGGAAGGGAGAATACGTCTAAAGAACAAGAATTGTCCCGGAATTACTCCAGTCTAGGCAGCATCACCGGTCCGGATGACGAAGCTGCCTGGTTCCACAGCCCTATCCTGCTCCATCAGAGCAGGACAGAACCTTCCTCTGCTCAGTTGGCTTCAAGTGAGCCTGGGTATTCAGCCCCTCTACAGTGTCCTTCTCCCACCATCCCACTTCTGGCCCTCTTGATTCCTAGATTCCTAGGAAAATCAGCCTATAAGGTCAAATCCTTATTTGTGTTAGTTCCTTCCAGAGACAGGGTCTCCACGATGCTATCGATTCTTTCAGTGGAATCCTGCCCATGGGCTGCACAAGGAACTCTATGATACGAGTTCAATGCCCCCTCAAATGATGGGTTTTATGAGAACTTAAGTCCTGTGAGCTTGGGTTAGAAATAGTCCACATCATTCCCAATCTCAAGGCTTGTTTTGGACAAAGGATGAAGATAAAAAGCAATGAATACATAAAAGACTTTTGTAAGAAGCTCAGCGTAAATACGGCACAAGAAAAGAGAGGGGGAAAGTGTCTTTTCATTTCATGTTAACAGCCAAAGAGAAAAAGCTTCTTTAGATTTCAAGAAGAAAGAAATAAAATCAGTACACTAAGCAAGCTTTAAAGGTGAGCTTTATCATCGTGTCAGTAGAGCTTTTTAGTAAAAACTCTACAGATTATGGTATTTCTCATAACTCCTTGCTGCCCTAGGGAAAAGTACCTCATTGCCTAAATTTTATCCGAGTTCATGGTTATTTTACTTTCATTTTTAAAGCTTAGCTTATCTTAGTTCATGAAACAATTTTTTTTTCTTTTTTTGATGACAGAAATCTGATTTACACTCCTGAACGTCCTATTACCCTTGACAGGTACCTAGCATTCTGCCTTGCACATATACTTACTTATGTGCGGAAAATGAAAAAAAAACAAAACAAACAAAACAAAACAAAACTAAACAAAAACAGGCATTTGTTTCTTCACCGTCCACAGACAGAATAAACTCTTAACGGAAACAATAAAATATTTGGGCACTGAACACGTGACTGCTCTTAAATGTTCATATATTCAAATTGAGGACATTTTTTATTTGACACCTTTGGTCAAATGCCCAAGAGAATGATTCAAAAATAAAGAGAACTCTTGGAATCAATGGGTTAGTTACGTCATGAAAAAATTGGAGACCTCAATCCAGATCTTAAATAGGCTCTGAATGTATACTCACAAAGACTTACCGACTTTGGATAACCAGGTTAAAAATAGTGCTTTGAAAGTCCATAGAGCTGTAGCATTCGAAGGCAGGGTTCCTTACAGTATGGTCTGATACCTCTCCCTAATCAACGGAATCATGGAGGGTTTACTATATGTACAGATTCTGAATTCACACCGAATTCTACATTTTTAGGTAATGTGCCAGTTTTTATTAAGATAACCCAAACTAGTAACAGCATTCCAATCTGCAAAGGACACACGAGCCCCACTCTCTTTAGCATAAAGTTTGGGTTGCTTTGGTAGGTGGATGGAAGCAACAAAACACAGAAGTGTGCAGGGAGAAGTGGAGACTTGAAGTGTTTGAAATGCATACTGTCCCATTTCTCAGGGGGGCACAGAGACGGCTTGATGGCACCCAAATCAGGTGTTTCTGTCTGAACCCGTCCTGCTACCCAGGCCACAGTCAACCATAAAGATTATCCAGAGAAATGATCTGCATCTGCATCTGCATCTGCATATGTATCTGCTGGAGATTCCCTGACTAACCAGATTCTCACTGCTGCTGGGGCTGGGGGTGTAGGGTGGGAGGTAGATAAATGGAGAGAATCAGACAAGCCCAATGGCCAAGAACTGGATGGAGTCCACCCTAACTGTTACCGTGGCCATATCTGAAGTGTCCACAGCTGATGATGCTACATGCGGGGCCACCATTGTTCCGTGATGATATTGCAGTTGGTATATGATGCTAAGAAATAAAACAAGAAAACGTGGTAACTTAGTATACATTATAACGTGTCAACAAGAAGGCAAGGAAAACTCTTGGTTTGTACTTCGTTGGGAATTACTAATAGATATGAAAGTTACCGTGCCTCCTAGGAGGCAAGGTTCTTGCCAACAGAAATACAACGCTAATACAGGAGCACCTTCCAAGGGTTCATCTGAGAGTATACTGAATGGCCTGAGTATGTAATGTGATGTGATAAGACAGAACTGGTTTCTCCATGGCCCACAAGGATTAAATTCTAGAATTCCTATGAGTTTGCTTGATGCATTGATAAGCCAAGGAAACCTAGGAGGGGATTTGGTGAAGCCACATGCCCTAGACATATGACAGCTAATTTTTGACTTAAGAAGTGAACGAATGACCTCCAAAAGACATCAACAATTGTACCTCACAGATGTGCTGTGAGCTTGAAATACTCACACATGTGCTGCATTGAAGACGGTAAGTGGTAAAAACATTGGTAGTATTATATTAATGGCTGCTACCCTTTTTTCCAAAATTTTGCAGGAGGTCATAAAGAAATTGGCAGCTCTGCCATTCCATGCAGCCTGCTGCCGATGACATTGCTGCCTTAATGGAGCACAGCCTACAGCCTCTTTGTGAGTAAAACTCTCTTTGATTATGCCACTGGTGGCAGCCTTTCTGTGACAGCTGAACACGTCCCCAGTCGATACTACTTGCACTTACTCAATGCCATTCAAATACAATTTCAATTTTTGTTAGCACAAATAACATCAATAATGTCACTCTTATTGAAGGTGAAATTATTACCAACATCACTCAGCAGATGACGTTGGGGAAAAGATGCCAGAAAAGTTTCCTAAATGAAGAATTAGGAATTGGAGAATACCAGCGTTCTATCTCATAAGCATACCCTCGCAGAGTAAACTGTGGGACACTGGGTTCTCTCTGTTACCATATCACTTGAAGTTTAGGAGTGTTTTTCCTTATAAATGTTTGGAAAAGTCGATGGAAGAGAAGGGTTTCCTTAATCCCAGAGAGTAAAATGAAAGAAGGCTTTGGACCCACTAACTCCTACAATGAGAAGTAGGTCGAGACAACCATAAGGCTGTAGACACAGGCTACCTTTCATGAGAAGGGAAGAATGACTTGGAGGTTGAAAGCCAGAACCCTGGAGGAGCTAGGGCCATGGAAAATCATTCCCCGGCCTTAAGACCCAATGAAAGGACTGCCTACCTGTACCAGCTGAACTTCAGAATTGCTATGGACCAGTGACTCATTCATGATAACTTCCTTCCTTACTTTTTAACAGCAACGTTTGTGTTTTGTTGGTTTGTTTGTTTTTTTCCCTGTGTGTGTGTATGTGTGTGTGTGTGTGTCTGTGTGTGTGTGTGTGTGTGTGTGTGTGTGTGTGTATGTGTGGGTGTGTGTTGTTGTGTGTATTCTGGTTATCACCATGCCCGTGTTGGTCATATGCTGAATTCATAGGTCTTCATTCACAGGTCTTCAGATTGAAAGTGTAGTCGAGGACCAGTGCGCCCAAGGAGACTCATTCACACCTGGACCTAATTTAGATAAAAATATCCTGGTCTTTGAGCTGATGTTACAAGGGTTGGGTCTTTAAGAGGGAGGATACTTGGGGTAGGGTGAGGATATTTTTCATGCAGGATGAGAGTGAATAATACGAGGCCAGCAGACAGGCTGTGGCAGTCTAAAATATGTTCATAAATTCTCTTTTAAGCCCTTCAAAAGGGGGACCTCCATTCCCTTTTCCTTAAGCATAGGCCAGACGTACTGAATGATTTTGAAAACTAGAAGAAGGTGGAAGTGATAGTGAGTTAAAAACACTCTAAAGAGCAGATATTGTAGTTCCAATGGTGTTGTGATTAGGGGAAAGTCGATGGAAGGGGCAACTGGCCATTAGACGCTAGGATTCTATGAGTGGAAGAGATGAACATAAGCGAAGAGAAACAAAAATTACATAAAATCAGGGAGGGGGCAAAACAGAAGAGACTCATACGTATGGAGAAGAAACTGAGGGTCACTGGAGGGATTGTGGGAGGGGGGATGGGCTAAATGGGTAAGGGGCACTGAGGAATCTACTCCTGAAATGATTGTTGCAATACATGCTAACTAAGTTGGAGGTATCTTTAAAAAAATAAAAATAAATCAATTTAAAAAGTAGCTACAATTCTACACCTATCAAAATTATGAATTAAATTTGAGAGTGGACTCAAGATATCTTCAGACGTGCAAAGACTCAGAACATTTGATTCAACTCATTCTTCATTAGGAAGTTATATGAACGTGTACTCCAACAAAACAAGGAGAGAAAAAATAAAGAGAAATTATTCTTAATAATAGGCAACACTAACATAGTGTTTATTTTTGTGCCAGACACTATTATGGGTTATTTTCATATATTATTACATATGAACCACACAACAAACTTATAAAATATGTACAATTACCATTATTATCTTCGAGAGGAGGAAAGAGGGTTACAAAGAAACCACATAACTCATCCAACATCCAACTTACACAGTTGGTAAGTGGAACAAGTAAAATCTAACCCCAGGCCGTCAGGCTCAAGAGTCCAGGCTTTTAAATGCTCCCTAACTTCCCAGATTGCCATATTACCATGAAACCATGGAAACAAACTGGGAGCGGGGCAGAGGAAAATCACAGGAAGGAAGCTATGAAGCAGACCCACTGAGTCACCACCTACATGAGGCAGGAATAAAGAAAAGTCCAGTGAGAGACCGCTAAGAGGTTAGCAGGAAGATGTCATAAGTGGCATGATTTGAGAGTACTGAAAGAGTGCAATAAAACAAAGAAGTGTAATTAGAAATATAGGAGAACCAGAAAATATCCATAAGACGGTCTTAGTCTGAATGAGCCAAGTGAAACATGGCATGGTTTAAAGCACTGATGGAATACAAAGAGAAAGGATCCATTTCACCTTGATGCTAGAGATGTCCTCATTCAGCAGGTCCAAAGACTCCAGGAAAAGAGTAGTAATTCTAATGTTTGCATATTATTTAATAATCCCAATAATTTAAACCATTTATTAGTTTTCAAGTTATAGAATCAACCTTGAACCCTCTAAAGAGACTTGATTGCAGAGCATAACAGCAGTGTTAACCACAATGACAAAACAGAAGCCCAAAGCTGATGGGAGACAGAGAAAAAGTGCAGCAAGGTTAAGGAAGACCTTTATCTTACAATGCAAGGAATGAAAAATGATAGTACAGGTAAGGCAAATACATCTCTATTTTAAAATTACATCTTGTGGGGTACCTGAGTGGCTCGGTGAGTTCACAATCCAACACTTGATTTTGGCTCAGATGATGATCTCACAGTTCATAAGACTAAGATGAGCATTAGGTTCTGCACTGACACCTCAGAATTCTCTCTCTGTACTTCTCCTGCTTGAACATACTCTCTCTCTCTCTCTCTCTCTCTCAAATAACATACATTCATACATACATACATGTATATAAACATAAAATTATATCGTGTGATGGTTAATTTCATGTTTTAAATGGGCTAAGCCACTGGGTACCCAGATATATGGCTAAACATTATTTTAGTGAGTCTGTGAGGACATTTCTTAGTACAATTAACATCTGTATATCAGTAGACTAAGCAAGACATATTGCCTTGCCAACCACTGGGTGTCCTCAACTAATCGATTGAAGACCTGAATACAACAAAAGGCAGAGTAAGAGAGAATTCACTGTGTCTATCTTACTGTCTTCAAGCTGCGATATTGGTCTCCTGACTTCAGGCTCAGACATGGAATGGAACATACATCATCAGCGCTCCTGATTCTTAGGCTTGGGAGTCTGCCTGGAACTAAATTACTGGATCTCCTGGGTCTGCCCTTCTCAGCCTCCATAATCCTTTGAACCAATTCCCATTGATGCTGAGTCTCTGGAGAACTCTAACTAGTACCTATATGTAACTTCACCCGTTATGTCTTTTTGCCCTCACATCCAATTCCTGCACTTCTCCTACAGAATGTGTTTCCTGGTTCCTTGCCAACTGGCTTCCAGAGGGTTTGACCAATGGGTGCTTAATGGGACTAAGGGAGGAAGGTATAAGCCCAGAGGTTTTTCTCTCTCCCACTCCACTTCCTACCAGTGATTTTATCTCCTCCAAATTCTAGCTTCTTTCCAAGAGCCTCTTCTCCCATGTTCTCAGTTCCTGCTAGGTATGGTTCTGAATTTCTCTAGCTCTGCGGGTGGAAACAGCTTTCTGCTGATACTAATTCCTGATTGCTTCGCCATCCTTTGTTTGGCTTCTGGGATTTCCCATCATGTGTGTAACTGTTTAAAATACCTATAGTGACTCACCGGCTGGCTGGACTGACTGAAACAGTATACAGATAGAAGTTCGAGAATATATCGGAAGGTGAGGAGAGAGACGACAGGTGGCTTAAGCGACCTATTCGTCAACGTCACATAGGAAGTCAGTAGACGGTGCTTAAAACTGACAAATCAATAATCAGCAGTATAGTATACTACTTATCTTCATGAAGATTCCTAACAAAAGAATATAAACCTGGAACAGTTAAAAGTGTTGCCTCAAATAATGGAGACAGTAAAGAGACCTGTGGTTGCCAGGGACTCAGGGGGGAAGGGAGAGATGAATAATCGATGAAGCACAGGGAATATTTATGGCAGTGAAACATCTTCTAAGACAGTGAAATGTTTTGAATCATGGCATTGTGCATTTGTCAAAACTCAGCAAACTGCACACCGCAGTGAATGCTAAGCTAAACTTCGGACTTTAGTTAATAATAGTTTTCATATGGGCTCATCCATTGTAACAAATGCACTACACTGACACAAGAAGTTTACAATAGGGAAAACTATGTTTTGGGGGGTAGGAGGGAGAACAGGGGAACTCTGCACTTTCCAGTCTTTTTCTGTAAACCAGCTTTTTAAAAGCTGTTTTAGAAAATAAACTCCCTCCATGAAAGGGAGGCAGAGAGACAGAAGAGGAGGGAAGGAAAGAGGGAGAAAGGGAGCTAGTTAAAAGTCATGGAGGAAACTTAAGTGCGGATTACTAAGTAAGGGATCCAATACGAAAAAGCCATTTGCTTTACGTTTCCAACTATGATAACGTTTTGGAAAAACAAAACAAAAGAAAACGAAAGAATACAAAACAACGACAACGACGATGACGACAACAACAACAACACAAAACACCTTCGGAGACAGAAAAAAGACCAGTGGCTATTAGGGTTTGGGGGAGAGAGGAATTGGTAATAGGCGGAGCACAGGGCACTTTAGGGTGGTGTAACTATTCTGTATGATACTGCAATAGTAGATACATACCATTATACATTTCTCAAAACTTATGTATCTATATAACACAAAATAAACCCTAACTGTTAGTTAATGATAATGTGTCTAATGATAATGTGTCAGTCAAGAATGGCTCATCCACCACTTATAATTAATGCATCCACATTAGTGCAAGGTACTATAGAAACTACTGGGGGTGAGGAACCTGTATTTTTTGTACAATTTGTCTATAAGTGTAAAATTGTCCTTAAAAAATGGTCTGTTGAAAAAAACCCTGATTTAAAAAAAAAGAAAAAAGAAAACAAAAGAAAGTGTTGCCTCTGGGGAAGAGGTGTTCATGGGGGAAACAAAGCTTTGATATTTTTATTGCAAGTCCTGATCTGCAATTTGGATGCTGTGTTTTGTTTGTTTTTTTTTTTTTTTTTTACTATTTCTATACAATACTTGGATTGATATTTCTCAAATAAAAAAAAATCTGTACACCTGCCAGAATAGATAACATGAAAAAGACCATATTAGCAAGTATTGGCAAGGCTATCAACTAATCACAGCTCACAGGCACTACGCAGGCACTACTATAGAAAGAAGTTTGTGTAAATTGGTATAACCATTTTGGAAACAGTTTGGAGGAACCTTACCAAAGCTGAGAAGTTAGATGATATGTGACCCAGCAAATTCTCTCCTGGATAAATAAATGCTATTGTAAGAAATGTTCACCAAATGACGTGTCCTATAATGTTCACTGAAGCTTTACTCATAAGTGCCCTAAGCCAGAACCTACCTAAATGTCCACCAAGAGTTGCAGAAATACTGTAAACTATTCATATAATGAAATTCTATCCACCAATGAGCACAAAGTATCTATACATACAATACCATGAATATCACTAACATAAGTTTGAGTGAAAGAAGCTAGGTGTAGGACACATAATTCCATTTCTATATACTCCAAAACCAAGCAAAAATTGTATATTTTGTAAGACGTCAGAAAAATTGCCGTCCCAAAGGAGAGATAGACCATGAATGAAAGAGGCACAGGTGGTCCCTTGGGGTCCTGGTGCCTTTTTTAATGAGTGCTGTTTCCTCAAGTATATTGAACTGAATTGCATCAAGCTGTGCTCAGAATACTTTTAATAATATATGTTCTTTTCTGCGTGCCTGGGTGGCTAGTCACTTAAGTGTACAACTTTGGCTCAAGTCATGATTCCATGGTTTGTGAGTTCGAGCCCTGCATCAGGTTCTGTGCTGACAGCTCAGAGCCTGGAGCCTGTAGGATCCTGTGGCTCCCTATCTGGCCCTCCCCTGCTCACACGGTGTCTCTCTCTCTGAAAAATAAACAAACATGAAGAAAATAATATATGTCCTTTTGAATGTATACTATACTTCAGTAATCTTATTTTAATCTGAGTGCAGACCCCTAAGTCACACCCTTTTTTCTCTACTGCCTCTTCTAATCAGTTAAAGAATATGTAATTTAAATCATCCTAGAAGATATATATACATACACATGCACACAAAGAAAGAAAGAAAGTGGCGGGAGGAGCCGGGAGGTGGGTGAATGGCAAAGAAACTCTAGCTTTATTACACAAGCATGGAAGCAATTTTCTTTGGAGACAGTGGGGGTGGAATGGCTTCTTCTGACGACTTCAGAGCAATGAGGGAACAAGAGAGATCATGGATCTGCCCCTACAGTGCTGGAGACCTCTCAATCTGGGGTTAGGAAGAAAGGGGACCTCCCTTGCGGTCCAGGGGTCGCCTCCCTCCGCAGACCCGTGCTGGGAGGCAGCAGAGGGCACAGCTGTCCCGGAGTCCCAGAAGGCGGCGCCGCATCCCAGGGGCGCGGGCCAGGACCGTCTGGTGCTTCTTCGCCGGTAAAGTGCACTAGGCGACGCTGGGCCCGTCTCTCACTGGTTCATCCCTCCAGGCACAACCCATCCCGGGGCTGGGATGTCGCGCGGCTGTGGACCGCATCTCACGCTCAGGCACTGGGACGCGGCGGAGTCTCACCGCGGGTTCCAGGTTCACTCCCAGAACTTAGTGCGCTTGGCGCCGCGCTTCTGCCAGGCTGCTCTCGACCCACACGTCGCCGACTACGCGGATGGTGGGCGAGGTGGTCAGCGTCGGGGTGGCCGCCCTCCCACTCTCCTCCAGGGTGCGGCCCCCGGAGCAGGGCCCGGGGGCCGCGGGCTTGCGGGGGCTGCTGTACTCCAGGGACAGCGGCGGCGGGGGCGGCACCTTCCTCTGGCCGACCGAGACCGTCCGGGCTCCGTGGCGCCTCCTCCTGGCAGCTGGCCGGCGCGTCTGGAGGCGGGCCTCGGGGGGCTGGTGCCAGGGGTCCTGGACCTGGGCCAGGAGGGAGGAGTAGCCATAGACGTCCTTGCTGCGCAGGATGCGGGGGGAGATCTGGTGCTTGAGGCTACAGAGGCAGTTCCAGAGCTCCGCGTCTGAGCTCATGAACTCCGTGCTGCGGGGCACGAATAGCTTGAAAGCGTCTATCAGCGCCTTGCTGCTGTTGGCCACCGACAGTGGCGACGGTTGCCACTGCGTATACACCACCTTCTCCTCAGGCGCCTCCAGCGCGGCCCATGCTGCATCGCTAGAGGCTCCTCCCCAGGCAGCCGGGGCCAGGGCCTCCCGGGGCCTGCGCCGCCGCCTCTTCATGAGGCTCAGGAGGTGAGGCCGCTAGGGGCCGCCCGCGCTTGCCAGGTCTGGCCGCCTCCGCCAGGCCCTCATGAATTTCCTACCATGAAGCCAAATCAGGCTGCAGGCTGTGAGAGTTACACCGCTGTTGCTAGGACACCAGGCACTTTGTGAGGTCACAATGTTGCCTATCCTATCACTGCCGAATGCCGAAAGCTGCCTTAGGTTGGGCTGTGTTTAAGATTGTGCCCTTGAGAAAGACCTGCACGTAATCTTACCTGAAAAGGCCCATAGTTCTTGACGAGTTCAAGAGGGTTGTCCTCGACGTGAATGCACTGATGCCTCACCTCCATTAATTCCATCTATCATGAGATGACACTTCGCAGTGGAGAGTACACACAACTTGCAATCAAACATGACTGTAAGAGGGTTTTAGCTAATTAAATGCCTTGTCATGCAACGCACTGAAAGCCAAATTGAAGTAACTACTCTACTCTTTCAAAGAATACAGATATACTGTGCCTTGCTTAGGGGTCCATATGTCTGTGGCTATAGCTCACACTTCAGGAAGCTGTTCTTCACAGCAGCAGCAAACAGTTTGCCTAGTTAGTATGCATGCTCACTTTCACGCAGCTTAAGGAAGACCGAGTCATTGTGTGCTTAAGAGCAAAGAGTCAACGAATTCTGCGTGAGTGGCCATGAGGGCACTCAGTGCCACTAAAACCTATTCAGTACCTACCAATTCATGATATTTAGGTAAGTCATACACAAGGTAGTAAAAGACCGTATGGGATTCCATGGGTAGAAAACGTGTTACACGGTCCGTGTAAGTGCTTTCGAAAGCCACCGGCATGGTCCATCCATCATCACCACATACACAAATAATTCACAATATATTACAAGGACCACCTACCATGATCAATTGAAATCCACTTCCTCATGAAAGGATGACACCAAACTATGTGAATCAATAAAAGGGATAAGTCATGGTAACAATCAGAAGAGACACTTGCCAAGGTCAACGTGATACATGTGAGAGGCCTCTGTCTTTACTCAAGACAGTGTTTTCTTAAACACACAAACCAAACTTTCCTCTATGCACCTTAAGCCAGTACTACCTCACGTTCAGAAAGTGCTGAAAATGGAAAGCTATCCTCATATTCAGTAAGAACAACCCCTGGATTTCCTTTTCATTAAATGTAATTTATTTTCAAATTGGTTTCCACGCAACACCCAGTGTTCATCCCAACAGGTGCCCTCCTCGATGCCCGTCACCCACTTTCCCCTCTCCCCAAACCCACGTCAACCCTCAGTCTGTTGTCCGTATTTAAGAGTCTCTTATGCTTTGCCTCCCTCCCTCTCTATAACTTTTTCCCTGCATCACCTCCCCCATGGTCCTCTGCTAAGTTTCTCAGGATCCACACATGGATGAAAACATATGGTATCTGTCTTTCTCCGCCTGACTTATTTCACGTAGCATCATACCCCTCAGTTCCATCCACGTTGCTCCAAATGGCCAGATTTCGTTCTTTCTCATTGCCAAGTAGTATTCCATGGTATACATAAACCACAACTTCTTTATCCACTTGTCAGTTGATAGACAGCTGGGCCCTTTCCATAGTTTGGCTGTTGTTGAAAGTAGTGCTATAAACATTGGGGTACATGTGCCCCTATGTCTCCGCACTCCTGTACCCCTTGGGTAAATTCCTAGCAGTGTTATTGCTGGGTCTTAGGGTAGATCTATTTTTACTGATTTGAGGAACCTCCACACTGTTTTCCAGAGCGGCTGCACCAGCATGCATTCCCACCAACAGTGCAAGAGGGTTCCTGTTTCTCCACATCCTCACCAGCATCTATAGTCTTCTAATTTGCTCATTGTAGCCACTCTGACTGGCATGAGGTGGTATCTCAGTGCGGTTTTGATTTGGATTTCCCTGACGAGGAGTGCTGTTGAGCATCTTTTCATGTGTCTCTTGACAATCTGGATGTCTTTTTTAGAACAGTGTCTGTTCAAGTCTTCTGCCCATTTCTTCACTGGATTTTTTGTTTTCCGGGTGTGGAGTTGGTGAGTTCATTTTACAGGTTTTGGATACTAGCCAATTATCCAGTATGACTTTTGCACACATCTTTTCCCATTCAGTCAGTTGCCTTTTAGTTTTGTTGATTATTTCCTTCATTGTGGAGAAGATTTTTATTTTGATGATGTCCCAATAGTTCATTTGCTTTTAATTCCCTTGCCTTTGGAGATGTGTCAGCTAAGAACTTGCTGATGCTGAGGTCAAAGAGGATGTTTCCTGCTTTCTCCTCCAGGGTTTGATGGTTTCCTGACTCACATTCAGGCCCTTCATCCATTGTGAGTTTATTTTTGTGAGTGGTGTAAGAAACTTGTCTAGTTTCATTCTTCTGCATGTTGATGTCCACTACTCTTAGCACCATTTGTTAAACAGACTTTTTTTCCATTGGATATTCTTTCCTGCTTTGTCAAAGATTAGTTGGCCATACGTATGTGGGTCCAATTCTGGGGTCTCTAAACTATGCCATTAAGTCTATGTATTTGTTTCTGTGCCAATACTATGCTGTCTTGATGGTTATAGCTTTGTGGTAGAGGCTAAAGTGTGGCATTGTGGTGCCTCTCACTTTGGTTTTCTTCTTCAGCATTACTTTGGCTATTCAGGGTCTTTTGTGTTTCCATACACATTTTATGATTGCTTGTTCCAGCTTGGAGTAGGATGCTGGTGCAATGTGATTGGGGCTGCCTATAATGTGAGGACTGCGTTGGGTCGTATTGATATTTCGCCAATATTTATTCTTCCAATCCACGAGCATGGAATGTTTTTCACTTTCTCTGTATCTTCTTCAATTTCCTTCACAAGACTTCTATAGTTTTCAGCATACAGATCTTTTACCTCTTTGGTTAGGTTTATTGCTACGGATTTTGAGACTCTTGGTGCATTGTATATGGTATCCGTTTCTTTATTTCTCTTTCTGTTGCTTCATTATTGGTGTATAAAACGCAACCAATTTCTGTACATTGATTTTGTACCCTGCAACATGGCCAAATTCATGTATCAGTACTAGCGGACTTTTGATGGAGTCTGTCGGAAATTCCATGTATAGTGTCATGCCATCTGCAAAAAGTGGAAGTTAGACTTCATCTTTGCAAATGATGATACCTTTAATTTCATTTACTGTCTGATTACTGATGCTAAGACCTCCAACACTATGTTCAACAAACGGGGTGAGAGTGGACATCTCTGTCTTGTTCCTGATCTCAGGGGGAATGCTCTCAGTTTTCCGCTTTGAGGACGATATTTACTGCGGGCTTCTGATAAATGGCTTTTATGATGTTTAAAGTAGTTTCCTTCAATCCCAACTTTCTTGAGGGTTTGTATTAAGTAAGGATACGATATTTTCTCAAATACTTTTTTTCTGCATCTATTGACATGTACTATGGTTCTTATCTTTTCTTTTATTAATGTGATGTAGCACAATGATTGATTTGTGAATATGGCACTAGCCCTGCAGGCCAGGAATGAATCCCACTTGATCGTGTTGAATAATACTTCCTATATGGTGTTGAATGTGATTTGCTAGTATCTTGTTGAGAATTTCTGCACCCCTATTCATCAGTGATATTGGCCTGTAATTCTCCTGTTTTTCTGTGTCTCTGTCTGGTTATGAATCACCGTAATGCTGGCTTCATGAAATGCGTCTGGAAGTTTTCCTTTCATTTCCATTTTTTGGAACAGCTTGGGAAGGATAGCTATTATCTCTGCTTTAAATGTCTGCTAGTTGGGGCGCCTGGGTGGCGCAGTCGGTTAAGCGTCCGACTTCAGCCAGGTCACGATCTCGCGGTCCGTGAGTTCGAGCCCCGCGTCAGGCTCTGGGCTGATGGCTCAGAGCCTGGAGCCTGTTTCCGATTCTGTGTCTCCCTCTCTCTCTGCCCCTCCCCCGTTCATGCTCTGTCTCTCTCTGTCCCAAAAATAAATAAACGTTGAAAAAGAAAATTAAAAATAAATGTGTGCTAGAAATTGCCAGGGAAGCCACCTGGACCAGGTGCCCAACAGGTGCCCTCCTCAATGCCCGTCACCCACTTTCTCCTCTCCCCAACCCCACATCAACCCTCAGTCTGTTGTCGGTATTTAAGAGTCTCTTATGGTTTGCATCCCTCCCTCTCTATAACTTTTTCCCCGCATCACCTCCACCATGGTCTTCTGCTAAGTTTCTCAGGATCCACACATGGATCCTCCTTTCTGTCTGCCAACTAGAAATTTGGTCACCCTTTAAGATTCTTTGTGCTATGCCTCTGAGATGCCTTTACTGATCATCTCGACTCAGTGGACTTCTCCTGCTACATGAAACTTGACCTTGAAGTCTCACTGTGCTTTGTATGGTGTTTGGGTTTTTTCTACCCTCAAATATTGAAAGTTTCTTGAAGGCAAGGAGGAGGTCTTGCATGCTTTCGGAAACTTTTATAAACACTCAAACATGGTCAAAGTTTAGAAATCTTTCTTGGTGAAGTGGTTGAGTCAACGTCAAATCAGGTGGGAGGGGAGTCTGCTGAAGGAATAACACTGGACTGTTTGAAACTATCCTTGACATGTTGAATGGACCTAATGAATTTATGAATTGACACATTTTATTTATTAAACTGATACTAGACTAAATCATTTATTTGAAATGTTACTTTATGATTACGGCGGTCTTAAAGTTTATTGCAGAAAATTTAGAAAACAAACAAGAAAGAAAGAAAAATGGTCATAAGTCAAACACCTGGAGATAAGCACATCTAAACACCTTTTTTTTGTTTATGTATTTTTGGCAGAGAGAGAGAACGAGAGAGAGATGAGCAAGAGTGGGGGATGGGAGGAGAGACAGAGATAGAGAGAATCATAAGCAGGCTCCACGCTATCAGTGCAGAGCTCAATGTGGAGCTTGATCGCACACACTGTGAAATCATAACTGAGCTGGAATCAAGAGCCAGATGCTTAACTGACTGAGCCATTCAGGCGCCCGTGTAGGTAAGCACCTCTAACACTGTGGATAATCTTCAGGGAAGAGGTATGTACAGGCATTAACCAAAATTTGCTATGTAGCTGTAAATCCCATATTTGGTCCTCTAGTGATACGAGCATTTCGCTAGGTCTCAAATGTTCTGCAGGGCTATGAAATGTAAAGTCCACATAGCATGCCATAACTTATTAAAAACATTTTTTTTAATGTTTATTTATTTTTGAGACAGAGAGAGAAAGAGCATGAACGGGGGAGGATCAGAGAGAGAGGGAGACACAGAATCCGAAGCAGGCTCCAGGCTCTGAACTGTCAGCACAGAGCCCAACGCGGCGCTCAAACTCACGGACCGTGAGATCATGACCAGAGCCAAAGTCGGACGCCCAACCAACTGAGCCACCCAGGCGCCCCAGGGCATAACTTATTTAAACACGGCTACTGATCATTTAGGATGTTCCATTTTCTTGCTTCAATTAGTTGCTACAAGTAGAATTAGCTTTTCATGGTGTAGACACAGTTTAGTAAATGTGAATTAAGAAATAAAAAGAACTGCAGCCGGTAATGTGAGGCGGAGGAACAGGATGACCAGATTTCGCTTCACCTTGTCTATTGCTGGCAGTCTTTACACCCTTCTCTCCCTGCACCAAGAGCGCAGTGGTCCTCGCTCCTTTGGTTCCCTAGTGGATCCTCAGGGCGTAGACTCATTCCAAATGCTCCAAAAGTATTTATTGAATGATTCAATGAATCAACATCACTCCTTCTTTCCTAAGAATGTTTTATAATTTTGTACATTACACTTACATCTATGATCCATTTGAGTGAATGTTTGTATAAGTGATGAATTTAGGTCAAGGCTTCTTTTAATTAATTAATTCATCAATGAACCGTTTGATTAAACAATTAAATACTTAGTTAAATTAACTTAGTTAAATTAAATACTTAGTTAATTGATTACTATTGCATACGAACACTTAATTGTTCCAGTAACACTTGGGACACTTGGGAAACACTTGGGAAAGACTATCTCCCTTTTTCTGTTAGGTTGGCTATATGTCATTATCAGAATTTGGGTGAGGATGCTTGTGTATGGGGTCAGTTTCTGGATTCTCTGTTCTATCTCTTGATCTGTGTGTCCATCTTTCTTCAATATCACACTGCCTTGATTACTGGACGTTTATAGTAAGTCTTAAAATGGTGAAACATGAGTTCTCCAACTTGGTTATTTTCCAGAGCTGTTTGGCTGTTCTCGTTCCTTTGTCTTTTCACACATATTTTAGAATCAGCTTGCTGATATCCACAAAAAAATCCTGGGATGTCGCCTGGGATTATGTTGAATCTCTAGATCAAGTTGATAATTGACATCTTACTAGCGAGACTTCCATGGATAGATATGGCATATCTCTCCATTTATTTATATCTTCCTTGATTTACCCAATCAGCCTTCTGTGGCTTTTCATGTACAGATCCTGTGCATGGTTGTTAGATTTAAATGTAAGTATTTCAATGTTTGGTGTGGTTTTAAATGGTTCTTTAAAAAAACAGTTCATATTCTAATTGTTCATTGCTTGTGTGTAAAAATGAGACTGAGTTTTATATATTGACCGTGTATTCAGGGGCTTATTTAATTATGTTTGAGTTCTAGAAAACTGATGTATACTCCTTAGAATTTGTTTCATGTTGATAATCACATGATTTAAGAGTTGAGGCAGTTTTCAGGGCACCTCAATGGCTCCAGAGTTGACTACCAGACTGCTGGGTTCAGCAGCTCAGGTCATGGTCCTATGGTCAGGGGATTGAGCCCCGTTTGGGGCTCTGTGCTAATTATGGAGCCTGCTTAAGCTTCTCTCTCTGTCTTTCTCTCTGTCTATTTCTCTCCCCGTCTCTGCTCATTCTCTCTTTCCAAAATACGAATTGAAAAATCAATAAATGAAAGAATCGAGATACTTTTTGTTTTTACTTTTTCCAATGCGAAGGCCTTTTCTATGCCTTTTTCTGTACATGCCACGCTTGTCATCAGGGGAGGTACTGGTGTTTATGTTGATTTGAACACAGAACTGGCTGATTCCCTGCTTTTATTGTCTCCTTCCTTGGATTTCTGCAAACTTTCTCCAATCAAAATAGGATTCAGAGGGACCCCATTCTAGTTTCTGTTTAAGATGGCTGTGTAGGAAGGCCTTGAACTCAACTCCTCCAAGGTGAAAGAGGGTTTCAACTACCTCCACATTGACCATAAACTTTCTGATTGATTCACTTTTTCTTTCCAGCTTCTCTCTTTCTCTATGTTTATTTATTATTGAGACAGAGCGAGACAGAGCACAAGTGGGGGACGGGCAGAGAGAGAGGGAGACATAGAATCGGAAACAGGCTCCAGGCTCCGAGCTGTCAGCACAGAGCCCAATGTGGGGCACGAACCCAGGAGCCATGAGATCATGACCTGAACTGAATTCGGATGCTAAATCAGCTGAGCCACCCAGGCGCCCCCTCCCCACTCTCAGCTTATCTCTTAATTTAGGATCCTGAAAGCAAAGTATCACCTCATGGGAACTGAAACTACCCCTCTAGCAATAAGGACTCCCTGAGCCAATAAGACTCCACCCTCAAGCCCAAGACAATGACCAACCTGACCTTAGTGACCACCTGTGTGTACCTACCTCTTTTTATCCCACATTTTCCTTACATAAACCTGGAGGTATTCTCAGCACTTTACAGAGAGTCTTTGATGGGAGTCTGCTGTATCTCTGGTGTCGGCCTCTGAATAAGTTCCCCATTTGTTTCACCTCCTCTAGTTCCTTTGAATTGAGATTTTGTCAGTAATGAGTAGCCAAACCTCACCTTTTTTGGGTCCCCTGGAGCGAGGTGCTCTTGTGCCTGAACTCCCTGACTACATTTTCTGCTGAACCATCCAGAAGGTACACTTCCAATTTGTCCAGCTCCCTGGGGATTGCACCTATTGATATAACAATTTCTCCTGAGGAGCTGAGGACTGATGGCACAGATGGTGCCTAACAAAACATAGAAAATCAAAAGACAACAGCAAGACAGTGAGACAGTAACAAAGGAAACACTCACCCCTAATGTTGCCAAGGGCAGTTGGGGAAGGACCAGAAACAGACTCCTCTGTCCTTGGGCAGAAAACAGAAAGAAAAAAAAAAAAAAACACGGCAGTTTGAAAAGAACAACTGTCATATAAAAGAGAGCAGTAGAACTCTATCAACGTCAGAGGAGCCGCAGGAGTTCTCTCTGGGTCATAGAGACAGGAGAGGGTCAGGGTTACATTTTACATCCACATTTTTTCCTGTTTACTTATTTTTGAGAAGCAGAGAATACAAGCAGAGCAGGGGCAGAAAGAGGGGGACAGAAGATTCAGGGAAGGCTCTACACTGACAGCATCCAGCCCAAATTGGTTCTCAAATTCATGAACTGTGAAATCACGACCTGAACTGATGTCAGGTACTGGATCCACTGAGCCACCCAGCTGCCCCACATTCTCCATCCACCTGAAATGCATAGACCAGAGCAGGGTCCAGTTGCTATAGCTGGCCTGATGCCTCAGTAAGTTCCAGGCCCACAATAACACAAGCCCCAATTGCACTGGACACACACACACACACACACACACACACACACACACACACACACACACACACACGACATGATTTTTCCCCCCTTAATCAATGCAGTTTAAAGAGCAACTAGCATATAAAAAGAGCCATTCCTGGACTGTAACCCACCTCAGCTCAGGAATCGTCTGCATAGAGAGATCAAGGACATCCTGACCCCCAGACTGCTTATGTTCTAGCCACCCTGTACAGGGTACCTGTACACAGCACCCCAGCATGCCTCAACTTGCATTCAATTCAGTTTCAGCTGTCCTGCCATTGTACCCTCAACACACAGAATCCTGGGACACCCCAGTCTGCGTTCACTTCAGCGTTAACTATCCTGACAGGGCGCCTGCTATGTAGAAAGCCCCAGGATCCCCAGTCCATGCAAGCCACGGCTTCAGCCAGCCAGCAAATGTCACCAACTTGCACACAGATTCTACCCAGGGGGACAATCATGTAGATGACAATTCCTTCAAGTGTAGGAGAAGTAGCTGCTCTGCCAGTCTATAGAAACAAATGCAGAAAGAGAAGCAAAGTGGAGAGACATGGAAGTATGCTCCAAAAGAAAGAACAATAAAAAACCCAGAAAAGAGCTGAAACGGAGGTAAGCATTTTGCCTCAATTAAATAAAGAATATAAATTAATGATGGTCAAGATGCTCGCCGGGCTGCAGAGAAAAGACAAGAACTAAGTGAGACCCTTAATTAACAGATACCAAACACACATACAATCAGAGTTCAAGAAGATAATAGCTGGAAAAAAAAGAACACTAGAGGGAATCAACATTAGAAGACGGCATGAGGAAGGACATATTAGTGGATATGGAAGACAGATTTAGGGAAAGCACCCAAAACAAACAGCAGAAAGATTTTTTTTTTAAAGGATAAGTTAAGGGATACTTTGGAAATATCAAGTGAGCAAAAATCCACATACTAGGGATTCCACAAGAAGGAAAAGGGGTACAAAAAGTATTTGAAGAAAAGATAACAGAAGACTTTCCAAACTAGGGAAGAAAAGAGACATCTAGGACAAGAAGCACAGAGTTCCAAACATGATGAAACCAAGGAGCCTCACACTACGACACATAATAATTAAAATGTCAAAGTTTAAAGATAAAGAAAGAATTTCAAAGTTGTAAGAGGGAAGCAAAAGTTACCTATGATTTGAAAAACAGATCTCAACAAACACCTAAAGTTGTCAGCTGATTTTTCAGCAGAAAGTTGGCATGCTGGGAAAGAGTGACATGGTATCTTCAAAGGCCTGAAAGGATAATCCCACGACCCAAAAAACTTTGTCTGGAAAGATTATCATTAACATTTGAAAAAAAAGAGATAAAGAGTTTCTCAAACAGAAGATAAAGAAGTTTATCACCACGAATCAGCAATGCAAGGAATGTTAACCGGGGAAAATCATATTTAGATATTACAGAATTATGAATAAAAAGATGTAAAATCTGACAACATACAAATAAAATATGGAGGAGGGACTTTAAAAAGTTACTGTTTGTATTGTATTTTACTAAAAAATATATGTTTTATTTCATGTTTGAGATAGAGAGAGAGAGAGAGGCAGAGTGTTAACAGGGAGGGACAGAGAGTGGGGGAGGCAGAGAATCTGAAGCAGTTTCCAGGCTCTGTGCTGTCAGCACAGAGTCCAACGTGCGGTTCAAACTCACGTATTGTGAGATCATGACCTGAGCTCGAAATCGCACACTTAACTGCCTGAGCCACCCAGTTGCCCCAAAGGTTAGTCTTCTTAAATTTCTTGAATGTGTGTATATTTAAGTGACCACCAAATTAACATAGACTGCTGTTTCCTTGGGATGTTAGATGTAAGCCTTGTGATAACAAACTCAAAACACAAAATACATGAAAAATAAGGAAAACGAAAGCCAAGGAAAGCACAACACAAGTTCATCAAGAAAAAGAAAGAGAGTACGGAAAAAGGAATCAGAGAACTACAAAAGCAACCAGAAAACAAAGAACAAAATTACAATTAGTACATAACAGTCAACAATTACTTTAAATATAAATGGCTGAAGTGCTCCAGTCAAAATACATAGGGTAACAGGATGGATAAAAAACAACACTTACCCATATGCTGCCTAGCATAGTCTCACTTCAGACCTAGACACATACAGACCGAAAGTGAAGTGATGGAGATACATTTCCCATGCACATGAAAGCAAACAACAACAAGGACAACAAAAATAACATCAAACAACAACACCACCTCAGAACCAGGTAGCAACACCTATATCAAACCAAATAGACTTTAAAATCCATAATACAATATTATCAAACTCCACTCAACAACACACTAAAATGATTACGTGGCTTTTATTCCAGGGAAACAAAGATGGCTCATCAAATCAATCAACATAATATCCCACCTCAACAAAACGGAGGGTAAACATCATATGTTTATACCAATAAATGCAGAAAAAGCATACGAGAAAATTTAACATGTATCCATGGTAAAAATTCTCAACAAAGTCGGGGGGGCAGACATGCCTCAACACATGAAAATATTATTTTATATAATGTTTATATTAAAAAGTTCACACCTAACATCTCAATGGTGAAAAACTGAGAGCTTTCCCTCTAAGATCAAGAACAAGATAAATATGTCTACTTTTGCCACTCTTGTTTCATATAACACTAGAAGTCCTAGCCACAGGAATCAGATAAGAAAAAAGAAATTAAAGTCATCTAGGTTGGTAAACAAGCTAAACTGTCACTATCGCAGATGACATAAGAATATGCATAGAAAATCCTAAAACTTTCCCCCCAAAACCAGAAGAAGTAATAAACGAATTCAGGAAAGTTGCAGATACGGAACTGATACACAGCAATTGGTAGGGTTTCTATATAATAATAATGAAGTCACAGAAAGAGAAATTAAGAAAACAACAGCGTTCATATTTGCACCAAAAAGAGAAGGAGAGTAAAATAGCTACGACTCATCTTATCCAAAGAAGTGAAAGACCTGTAGTGTGAAAACCATAAGTCAATGATGAAATTGAAGATGACACAAACAAATGGAAAGATATCCCATGATCATGGACTGGAAGGATTAATATCATTGCAATGTCCATATTACTTATAACTCTCTACAGTTTCAATGCAATCCCTATCAAGATACCAAAGGCACTTTTCACAGAACTGAAACAACTAATACTAAAATCTGTATGGCACCGCAAAAGACCCTGAATCGTGAAAATAATCTTGAAAGACAAAAACATAGCTGGAGGTATCAAAAGCCCAGATTTCAAGATGTACTACAGAGCTTCAAGTAAACCAATTAGTATGGGTAGAGACACAAAAACAGCCACATAGGTCGATGGGACAGAATAGAAAGCCCAGAAATAAACCCATGCTTATGTGGCAAATTAACCTATAACAAAGGAGGCAAGAAAAAACAATGGGGGCAAGACTGTCTCTTCAACAAATGGTATTGGGAAACCAGGAAATCTACATGCAGGTAGCTAGGACCTAACCCTAACGCTGGCCTGGGCTCTGGCGCTTAGGCACCTAGCATGGACGTCTAAAAGAAATAACGGATTGGGGCCAATTACCATTGGGGAAAATCCTGAGTGGAAGTCACACTCTCTCCATGACATCTCCACGCCCGTGATGGAGTTGGAGGAGCAGATCCTGAGACAGTTTCAGTCTATCCCACCCATACGTTGGCTCCGCCCTTCCAACGCTAGCCCTGACCCAAAACCGCACATGGGCCCTCATTTCAGTCCTGCAGGGAAATCACATCACTGTGGGTGGTTGCACCAAAGGCACTTCCGGGGAACCAACACTACTCCTACCCACTGCTCTGCCTGTAAGCGGGATCACCTTCTAAGGCTGAGAAAAGAAGCGGTGGGACATGGATTCCTCCTTTTTCTACCCTGTGTTCTCTTCGGGACCTCAGGAGATTGAATGCTGCCCACATTCACTGGGGACGATAGTGCTTTACTGAGTCCACCAAATCAAACGCTAATCTCACCCAGAAACACTCTACAAATATCCCAAGAAAAAATGTTTAGTGTTGGGCACCCCATGGCCAACTCAAGTAGACACGAAATAATAACCATCTCAGGGTCACTCTTGTTTTGCTTCCCTTCCCTCATTCACCTCCTATTGCTAACTTTCAAGTTCTGAGGTCGTTGCTTTTTATATTCTGACCAGTGTATGCGGTTAAGAGAAATTCAAGGAAAGTTGTCTTGCGCAGGGACTAGTGTTTGAGTTGATATGAAAATGTTTTCGGTAAGGTAAGGGAAAAAGACCTTAGCTAGGGCACCAAAATACTCCACGTTACTTTATCAGGGGTGGCCCTTAGCTTTCCAAACCCTTAACACGCTCATGGGAGGCAGGGTAACATAGGTGAGAGCATGCATGTTGGCATAGGAGCAGAGTTGGTGCCCATCCCAGCCACCCCACTCGTGTGTGTGTTATCTTGGACCAATTACTTAACATATCTGAAACTCAGTTGCCTAATGTATAAAATGGAAATAATAACAAAGGGTCAAAAAGATTAAATGACACTATTGGCAAGGTGCTTAATCCAACACCTGACAACACGGAACACGTGCTCCACAGATGATAGCCATCATTAGCCTCATTTGAACAGCTAAGACAGGCTAATAGTCTGTCTGGGGTCAGATACCTACGGGGGAATCTCAGGTCTTCTGACACTGATTCTTCAATTTGGAGGCAGCCCAGGGCCAGGATGGTGAAAGAGTATAAGGAGGTAGACCAGTAAGCCAGTCCTCAATCCACCTCTTATTTGATAGTCCAGTTGTATCTTCATCTCTTTCCTTCCACTGAAAAAAAATGCAAATCCCTCCCTCTAGAAGAAATAATACCCAGACCCTTGCATGTAATATTAACTGTTAGGCTCTGTAAAACTGGCACATGCATCATCTCATTTAATCTCACAATGGCCCTTCATATGGCAGTCTTTATTCCAATTTCCAGGTGAGGAAACTGAGACCTAGGAAAGTCAAGTGCCTTCCCCATAACTTGTTTATGACCGTGTTAGACAACAACCCTACACTCCTACTCCATGTCCAGTGTGTTTTCTTCTGTGCCACAGTTTGTTGTCTTCCAAGGCAAACACTGCTAAAGAATCATGTGAACAAAGCAGTAAAAAAAAAATCATTTAAAACGCCTAGTTTTCACCCAAACACTGCTTTCTGGGTGACATTGGTGTGTTTTCTCTCTGAGAAACAAAGGTGAGAAATTCCAAACCTCGGCCTTTGTTATGGAGTTATGAAGACCAGTAAAAATTAGTAAAGCTCACTGGCAGATTGAGCTTTCCAAGACGAAAACATTAGTTTCAATTCTAATATTATGTGTGTTAAAGGGGGAGCTGGGATTTCACATGGCTTTGACAATCGCCATCAATTCCTTTCTTCAAGATTTGACTGCGTATTCTCATTCTTTCCTTTTTTTCTCTTTTCTAACTATACTTCCAATCTGCCAGCTCAACGCTAGTTTCTCCCTATGTCTAGCAATGGCCATTCTCCATATGTCCACATTAAATCTGTCATCAAAGGAGAAAAAAAGATAAAAGAACAAAGGCAGAGAAGTAAGACTCAATACTAAAATGTAAACTGGTGTTAACACTTCTACTTCCAGCCAAATGTAATAACAAACACTAGATTTATACTCCTTATGGAAGCAGCTAAAAGCGTAGACAAAATATATAAGAAGCTGTTCTCAAAACATCACACTCAGGCAGTGAAGGGCAGTGATCCCTGATATTGGGAAATAAGTGAAATGGTTCCTATAGTGCCCGAGCTTATTGACTAGGCACGGTATTGAGTCTGTGGTATAGAGAGGAGGAAGCTGGCATAGCCCAACATATTCCCTGAATTGTGGAAGGGTTAGTCACTGATTCAGGAAGACTGCTATATTTCACAGAGCAGAGTACCAAAGAAGAGAAAGTTGTTCACAGAGAGAACTCCAGAGATCAACAGATGGTCTGCCTTGAGTATTCAATTGAATATTGATAAACTCTTGTGTATGAGGACACTGAGACCAGGGGAAGGAACAAAACCCACTGACATACAGGGTCAGGAATAATGCCTGACAGCCAGTGTGGATGACCTCAGAATGTACATGCCATTTGGAGAATACTTGATTTTTGTGTCAGTTACTGGACAAAAATTGTCCCTAAACTAAGTGCTGCCTGTGCCTTGCCCAAAATATCTTTAAAGAAAGACCTGAAAAGATCAAGCTATTTGTAAGTAACTAAACTATGTCCAAAAACAAAGGCAAGGATATTTTTAGGAATCTAAAAGTATCCAGCATCTGACAGGCTAAAACTGACCATGTTTGGCAACCCATAAAATATTATCGGGCATGCAAAGAAGCAGGAAAATAAGACACGTAAGGAAGGGGAACTCAACTGACACTGACCCAGAAATTACACAAATGATATAATTTATACATCCGAACATTCAAATAGTCATTATAACTATTATCAGTATATCCAAGAAATTATAGGGCAGAATGAGCATGTTAAAAAGAGACATGCAAGTGGTATGTAAGACCTAAACCAAACTTCGCATGACAAAAGCAATGACTAAAATAAGCAATCTGGTCTATGATTACTGAATGGAATTAAAGGCATAGACACAGTGCAGAAAAAAATGTTGATGAACCTAAAGACATAGCAATGGAAATCGTCTGATTTGAAACACACAGACAAAATATGCCTGCAAACAATCCAATGTATATGCAATTGTATCTCCAAGGAACACAGACAAGAAAACTAATTTGAATAAATAATGAAACTAATTTGAATTTATAGTTGTTAGGGTTGATGCAAACTAAAAATATATAGTTCCAATAAGGTCAATGAACTTCAAAGACAGGATATATGAGGAAAACTACACCAAGGCACCCCACAGTCAAATTGCTCTCATCCAGGGAAAGGGAGGGAAAAGATTTCTCATCAGAACCAATGCAATCTAGAATACAGTAGGATAACATTTTTAAAGTACCTAAAGTAGGAAACCATTATGATCTTCGGTTAGGCAAACATTTCTTAGCTACACCACCAACAATATGATTCATTACAAGAAAAAAATATGATTGGATTTTATCACACTAAAACTTTTGCTTTTCAAAGAACCAAGACTTTGAAATCACAAGACTGAGACTGGGAGAATATATTTACCAATCATCTATGTGAAATGGGACTTATATCTAGAACATATGGGCAATCCGCAAGATTCAATATTCTGAAGCCAAATAATCCCAAAAAAAGGCAAAAGATTTGAAAAGACACATTACCAAAAAAGATATATGTACAGCAGATACACACATGAAAATGTGTTCAGCATCATGAGCGGAAATGCAAAGGTAAACTACAATGAGATAAATGAGATACAATGAGGTCAACTACTACTTCATGCCTACAAGTTGTCTAAAATCAAGACAGGGCTCCGAAGTGTTAGCTAGGATCTGAAAGAACTGGAATTCTCACACACTGCTGATGAGAATGTAAAAGTGATAAAACTACCCGGGCAAACATTTTGACAGTATCCTAAAAAGCTGAACATGCAACCTATTCTATGACTCAGCCAAATCTACTCTCAAATATTTTCCCTAGAGCGATCAAAGTATACGATCATACAAAAAAAAAAAAAAGAAAAGAAAAGAAAAAAAGAAAAGAGAAGAAAAGAAATGAAAAGAAAAGAAACAAAAAGAAAAGAAAAGAAAAAAATGAATGTTTATAGAAGCTTTGTTTTCAATAGACTAAGGAGCACCTGGTTCCTCAGTTGGTAGATTTCTTGATTTCTGCTTGGGTCATTATCCCAGGGTCGTGATATTGAGACTCACATGGAGCTCCACACTAAGTATGTAGGCTGCTTAAGATTCTTTTCTCTTTCCCTCTGCTCTCTCTTTCTCTTTCTCTCTCCCTCCCCCTCTGCCTCTCCCTCTCTATCTCCCTGTCCCTCTCCATCTCCCTTTCCCTATCTCTCCCCCACCTCTCCTTCCACCCTCCTCTCTCCTTCTCACTCCCTCTCTCTCACTCTCTCTCTGTCATAAAAAGAAATAAATACGCCACATGTGGAAATAATACAAATGTCCACAGACATGTGAACAGATAAAGTAGTAACAGACTACTGATACACACAACACTATGGATAATCTTCAAAATGCTAAGTGAAAGAAGTTAATCCCCCACTCCTAAATAATAAGGAGTATGTCTTATATAATTTTATTTGTATAGTATCCTGAAAATGCAAGATAATATGTAGGGACAGAAAACAGACCAGAGATTGCCTAGGAATGGGAATCAGGAAGACGTGGGGGATGGAGGGATATCTCAGGGATACTAGGACATTTTTAGTGGTGACAGACATATTCTTTTCCTTGTTATGTATACATTGGTGGATATGTGACAAAAAATTACCAAATTATGTAATTGTATCTATTAGTATTAGTATTAGTATTAATTATTAATTATGAATTAAGTAATTTATTTATTAGGGATTTTTTTTTCAGAGAGAGAGGTGAAGCGTTCATAAGTGGGGGAGAGAGGCAAGGGAGAAAGAGAGAATCTTAAGCAGACTCCATGCTTAGCATGGAGCCCAATAAAGGGCTTAATCGAACCTGGGATCATGACCTGAGCCAAAATCAAGAGTCGATGCTCAAGTGACAGCCATCCAGGTGCTCCACCAATTACGTACTTTAAATATGTACAGTTTGTGTATATCAGTTAAACATTAATGAAGTTGTTAAAAAAAAAAACAAACATGATTGGATATTGTGTCTTTTGACCTCTGGGGCTGCTATTTCAAACCTGGTCCCCCAGCATCTACTGATTCTCGGAATCGCCAGTATCTTTCATACACTCACATAAGTTCTTCAAAATAAATGTAACTTGGGAAAAGGGGAAATACCCTGGCAGTTATCACGTGTATCAATTATAAATGTCACAACACTTAGAACTATGATCCATACATGAGATGGGTGATATAGCATATGTTTGCTTTCGACAACTTGGAGCTGGTTGAGTCCCAGCACCCCATTACCCTTGTACACTTGTTCATTACTTGTTTACCAGTTCATGGTCCTCTGCCTCCTTATACTGTATAAGAAGGGACTTGGTCTGTCTTGCTCACTTCTGTGTTTATAATGGTCCAGAACCAGGCTGGAACGCTGGCGGAAAAACCAAGTGGCGTTCGGAGATCTTCTTTGGATTGCAGATCTTGGTGGAACGGCGGGCTCAGAGGACCCTGTTTCTCCAAACGTCTGAGCGCTGAATGCAAGTGGGGCAGGAAATTTACAGTCATCAGCTGCCATATCTGTGGGGGTTTTCCTGCACACAGAAAACAAAGGAAGAAGAACCAGGAGGTGGGGTCTCTAAGATAGAGACCAGAGTTCATTTTAGTCCCACTGGCCATCTATGGTGCAGTATTTTATTCACTTCTCCAACATTATCCCATTTTATGCCTTTTAAGAAACCTTTTCGTAGGTATCAGATTTCAGTTTTTTAGGTTGGTACCCTCAGAAGGCTAAGATGCCTGCAGTAGTTTGGCGAGCAACAGTGTTTTCAATAAAATGTATTCTGGTATTCAGTATACAGGGGCCAATGGGTACAAATAAAATTATGGAGAAGAGGGGCCCCGCCAGGACAGGAAGCCAGGATTCCAATCCGTGAGATCTCATTTGTTCCATTGATTGCTACTTTCCTGTTGTCTATGTTGAATTATTATTATTATTATTATTATTATTATTATTATTATTATTAGTTCCTACCCTTAGTTGTGAGTATTTCTGACTGGTTTAAAAAATAGCAGCATTCCTCCACCCAAAATTTGCAAGTCCCTCCATTTTCTGATGTGAGGAGGTCGGGGGCCTGTCTATTTTGGGGGGTTACTGTCACCAGAGAGTTTATTTGGTTTTGTAAAGTTACCAGAGAATCGGCCACCCGTTCCATGTCTTCATTTAGCTCTTGAGATAATCTATGGTACAGTCCTATGCATAAACCTATGCCCCCTTATCCAGTTCCTATTCCTGTCACAATTTCTGACCCTATCAGAATGGGTAGCAGGACTGCCCGTTTAGCCTGAGACTTGGGGCTAAAGGTTGTTATGAACTGATCTTCAGTGTATGCAAATATCTCTGGGGTCCGGAAGATGGAATAACATTTCGGAGTCCAGTTGGCCTCTAAGTATCGATAGGCCGAATTAGAACACAGATAGAACACCCCAAGGGTGCAACATAGGGTTGTAGTCCTCATTAAGGTTCTATCTCTTCTTCCTAGGGAGGGAATTCAGGGACTGTACGGATTAGATTGTCAGCATTGGGAGATGGACCCTAGTGGCCAGGGGTCCAATTGAGACAGAGGTGTTGCTTTTCAGGTTTTCAGGAGCTTCCTAGGTCAAATGGATTGGAGTAGCTAAGTAAGTCCTCTGGCTGAGGGGCAAGCACATCCAGCAACTTTGCATGTGATTATCTATCTTATGGAGGACTAGTAGAGCAGTGTCGGCCCAATACTGGAGTGAGGAATTGGTAGGCATCTGATTGACGGCTGAAGTTTCAAACGTTGGTACGCTGGTGGCAGAGTGGTAACCTTTATGGCTTGTATTACCCTATCATGAGTATGCTTTATAACTTTTTGAAGGGCCCTGTAGTGCAGCCCTCCCCTGTTCGAGATTCCCCATTGAGGAAAGTAAGTGTAGCCAGTTCGCTTCCCTCTCTGGAGGCCCTTGTTGTGACATGGGTTACTGATAGTTTGGTTATATCCTGGGTCCAATACTTAGTACTTGGGGCACCAGATGATTGACAGAGAGTGGGTGTTTTTCCCATGTAGCAATCTTTGTGGAAGGAGGGAAAGGTGCTGAACCCCCTGGACCCCCTTATTGTCCCATGACAATTGTGGGGGCAAAGTGGATAAGCGGCAGTTGTGAGGGTGAGAGCGGTTATCATAATACACAGGCAATGCTTGGTAACCCTCCCATCCAGAGAAGGTATGTGAGGCGCAGGATGCATCTTTTTCACCATGTCCAGCTTGTTGGCACGGTCTCTATCAGCCCAACAGTAAGAAGTAAGACCAGGCTTATGACACCAGTAAGGGGCAAGGGTTGGCAGAGTTGCATTCAAACCCCTGGGCTTGGTTCACGCATTGATTCTTCAAGCTTCTGCTGTGTGCAGGCCAGCCATCTCCCATAGTGTGGCTGGAGCAGGGCTGGAAACCTCAGGGGTCAGTTCCCTTTTGAGGGAAGGTTAAGAGGGATGACTGGATCTGGATCACTTCGCCAGGTTGTGGGTTCTTCTGAGTTGGACTTCTTAACTGTGGAGTGATGGACCCATGGGGTGATACCTGAAGTTTTGGGGGCTGTAGGAGTTGTTAGAATAACAGTGTGAGGCCCAGTCCACTATGGTATAAAAGGTTCCTTCTTCCAATCTTTGACCCACACCGATTCTTCTGGCTGAAAGAAGTGAACGGGGTCCCTAAGGAAATTGTGACCCTCTCTATGATGTATCTCTAACTTGTTTAGGACTTCCCCAAGTTCTGGAGCTGTTATCTTATTTCCTTGTTGCAATCTGGTTTAGGTCTCCTTGGAGCTTTCCTAAATGTGTGTGTGTGCGCCTGGGAGTGGGGGGGGGGGGGAGGATCGCCCATATAATAACTCAAAAGGGAAGAATCCCAGTGCCCCTGGCGGGCATTGGGCACACAGGAGGACCAGCCGAATCAAATCTGGCCATGGGGGTTAGTCTCTTGGTGGAACTTGGCCAGGGTTTCCTTGAGGGTGCAGTTCATCTGCTCTACCATTCCCTGAGCCCTGGGGGTGTTAAGCAGTGTGCAGTTTCCAGGCAATGTTAAGGGACTTTGTTAGGGTTCGTATAATGTCCACTCCAAAGGCAGGCCCATTATTACTGTGTGTGGTTAAGCCCAATCTCCCATAGAAGAGCCTAGGCCACCTCGTGACTTCATTCCATTCTGGTCTGGAAAGCTTGGACGCATCCCAAATTGGTGCAGATTATTACAAGGAGGTACCTCAACCCTTTATTTGGTTGTATGTTGGTAAAGTCCGCCCCTAAGTCCATCCTTTGTGAGCCAGGCAGGGGCCGTGGAGCCGAGCAAGCATTGTTTTTGGCACACGTTACACATTATTCACTGACAGCCTGGCATAAACCGGCAGCTGGCTGATATCGTAGTTCTTTTGAGGAGGACCTCTAGAGCAGTTTTCCCTAAGAGGGTGAGTTAGTTATCTTCCTTCACTAGCTGCTTTCACATAGATGACGGGACAAGACTCACCATCCGTCTTTGCTTAGTGTGCCCACTTCTGTCGAGGCCCAACTTCTTTCTTCACTTGTGTACATGGGTGGGGAGGCTTCCTTCTGGGGCGCAAGAGTCAGAGTGTAGGGAGGAGCGTCACCTAGGTCACCTCAGGCAGCCACTCTGGCTGTTTTGTCGGCCAGGTGATTTCCTTGATTTATGGGGTCATCTCATTTCTGAGGTCCCTTACAGTGTAGGATAGCTACTTTGACTGGTAGCCATATGGTCTCAAGAAGCTTTAGTATTTCTTCCTCGTTTTTGATAGTTTTCTCTGATGCGGTAAGGAGGCTTTTTTCTTTATAGATGGCCCCATGTACATGCACAGTAGTGAAGCCATACGGGGAATCGATGTAAATGTTAACTCATTTACCTTTGCTGACGATGATGGCTCAGGTTAAGGCGTACTGAGTCCAGCCCATTGTGCCGACTATCCTTCCGACAAGGCCATGGCTTTCCGAGCTTCCGTGGTGTGATGACCGCATACCCTGCTCTTTGGCTGCACTCCTCTAAATAGCTGCTCCCATCGCTGAACGGGGTAATCTCTGGGCTTGTTATACCCTGGTCTTGGAAGTCTAGAAAGCTGGCGTAGACTTCATCCACTACTCCAGAACAGTCATGGTCAGGTTCTCCCTCCTCTTTGGGAAGGAAGGTGTCCAGGTTTAGTGCTCTGTTTTGAGAACACTGTTTCAAGAGTGAGCCTTGGGTTCTCATAGAGAAGGCCTTGGGATTGTGTCAGCTGAGAAATGGAGAGGAAATGATATCCTTGGGTGCTTGTGAGCCAGACGACCGTGTGTGGGACCTTAACATTAAACGTTTGGCCCAGTGTGAGCTTGTCTGCAACCTTGATGAGCAGGACTGTGGCTCTGAGCTCTGAGACACAGGGGCCATCCTCCAGCCTCAGGATCAACTTTTTTTTTTTTTGAGAGTTAGAACACTGGCCATTGCCGAGGCACCATGCTCTGAGTGAGCACTCCCTTTCGTGTGAAGAAGTTAAAGGGTCTGTCTATGTCAGGCAAACGAAGGGCTGGGGCTTGTCCCAGAGCCAAATTTATTTCTGTGAAAGCAGCCCTCACCTCCTCAGTCCATGCAAGGGGCTCCCAGTTTGGTCCTCCCAACAGGTCATAGAGGGACCTCACTATGGCTGAGCATCTGAGGATTCCCAATGCGACAGAACCCTCTGGCCCCTAAACATTCACACAAGCCTCGTTTTGTTTGGGGCTGGGGCAGTGTGGTGCCACATTTTCTTCCTTTCCGGTCCTCGTTTTCTATTTCCTTTTGTGAGGAGGGAACCTAAGTATTGGCCCTGCTAACGAATCTGTGCCTTTTTCCAAGAGGCCTGGTACCCCAAGTAGGATCAGAGCTGTAGGAGGGCCTGTGTACCTTTCATACAGTCTTCCTGGGTGTCACTGCAAAGGAGGTCTTCTACGTATTGAAGAAGGACATACCCTGCGGTTTTCTTCGGAAAGTCAGCGAGATCTGAACCTAGGGCTTCCCGCAGAAGAATGGGCGAGTTGTTGAAACCTTGGGAAAGTAGTGTCCAGGTCAGCTGCATCTGGCACACTTAACGGGCTCACTCCATTCAAAGGCAAACAATGATCGCCTTTGTGGAGCCAGGCAGAGGCAGAAGAAAGCATCCTTCAGATCGAAGCACGCAACCCTTCTGGCTGACCATGGAATTTGGCTGAGGAGAGTATACTGAGGGTTCGGAATGACTGGGTGTAAGGAAACAGTCACTTTGCATATGGCCCTCAAATCCTGTACTGGTTGTTGTCCTCCTCCTGGCTTCTTGCCTGGCAAGAGTGAGGTATTCCAAACTGATTGGCACTCAGTTAGAATACCTCTTTCTCTGAGCTTGGTCAGGTGCTCTTGTATGCCCATTCTAGCCTCTAGTGGAAGGGGGTACTGCCTTGGTGTCTCAGGTTGAGCTGCAGGGATCAGGTCAACAATGATTGGGACCCGATTCCAAGCTATTTCAGGCGGGTTATCATCAGCCCATAGGGAGGGGAACGTAAGCCTGAATTCTTAGGGGCGACAAGGTAAGGCCTGGGTACAGAATAGTCTCCATTCTTCTTCCCTTGGCAGGGGTATCGCCAAGACCAGGGTTTCCTTCTGCCTTGGGTTTAATTGGAGCTAGTGTGTCCAGTGGGTTCAAAAGGTATCTGGGCCCCAAGATTGGAGAGTAGATCGCGACCCAGGAGAGCAATCAGGCAGTCAAGTAAGTAGAGGAACTCATGCCGGACCTTGTGACCCCCAAGTGCACCTTGTTGAGCTTGACAGAAGGGCTGTTGCATTGCCTGTGTCCCAGTAGCCCCAAGTATGGTTGCTGTCTTTTGGCCTATGGGCGCTACCAGGGAAGTAACCAAGGAGTATTCAGCCCCAGTTGAAAAGTATTTCAACCATGAAAGTTATTGTTCAGCCCTCCACCTCATTTCAGCCGTGGGTTTATGGGGGCCAAGAAAGAAAGAGTCTGGTGCCCCTCAGTCCAATGCTACCCGGCCAGATCAAGAAGGTTCTCACCTCGAGGTTCCTCCAGATATTGGCTGGGTTTTGAGGTCCCCATCCAATTCGGACATTCTTACAGTTTCCCTTGCCTTTGCAGTATGCACACTGGTCCCTTGCGAAGGGGGCTATGGGCTTCCCCCCTTTTGTGGTTGGGGTTTTTCGATGCTACTAAAAAACAGCAGCATCTGTTCTTTAGTTCTGCTGTGAGAAAGGTGGCCTTCTTTTTTAGACTTCACTTCTCTTTCAGCTGAAAATTTCTGTTCGTGAAAACTGCATTGACGGCCTCTAACAGCTGAGTGATATTCATATGGCAAAGCCCTCCAACTTCTGGAGTTTTCGTCGGATATGTGGGGCAGCCTGTGCCACAAAAGAGGTATTTACCATCTGTTGACTTTCTGGTGCCACGGGGTCAAACGGGACGTATACATGGTACGCCTCACAGAATCTTTCATAGCAGTCTCCGGGAGACTCCCCAGGGTGCTGTGTGACTGATGATATTTTAGTCATGTTCATGGGATTGTTGACTCCAGCTCAGACTCCCTGAAGGAGGGCTTCCTGGTATCCTCAGACGTGACCCTGTCCTCCTTCTGTGGTGAAATCCCATGTTGGGGGTTCTTCAGGGATGCAGCTTGAGCCCAGACAGTAGGGTTAATGATTCCTGGAGATGTGTGATCTTCTGTGTACTGTCATGTTTCTGTCATCCTTATTTTTAATTCAACAAAGTATGGAGTAACTGTTGACAATCTTCCCAAGTCTGTCATTAGGTCTGGAGGAGGGACTCCATCAAGTCAACCATTGCTTGTGGCTTTTCGGAGTATGGTGGAGTGTTGTGTTTCCAATTGAAGAGGTCGGTTGTAGAGGAAGGTAGATAACACATCATGGAATGGCTGGTCTGGACTGGTCCATCCTCATTCTGTCTTTCAGGCTCTCTTGTCTCCGTTACATACATTCGGAGAGTTTTAGGTCTGTGTCTGTTGCGCAGTCTGGCTGCTGGCCCATGTTGGGGTGGGTTATCTGGGTCTGAGAGCGGCAGGGAGATGGGGGGCACTGACTGCAGTGGCAACTGCACTGACTCTGGCTGTGGCTGGAGAGACAGATGCAGGAGGAGTCTCAAGCTCAGAGAGCTTGAAGAGTCATGAGGAGGTGGAAATACAATATTTTCCTCCATATCTCCTTCAAATATTAGAGGAGCAGTGGGTCGCTTCTTTGGCTCCCTGTGGGAGCCTCCATATAAGGTGGCTAAACCTTTGCCTGGCTCTGCTTGCTAATGATGATCACTTCAAGGCAGTAGATTTGGGGCAATTTCAAGCCAGGAGTTAATGTATGGAAATTGATCAGGGTGGCCTGGTTTCCCAGTGACTATTAGCCAAACCTGCTGCACTATTTGAGTATCTAACGTCCCTTCTGGAGGCCATCCTACATTGAATGTGGGCCATTCTAGTTCACAAAATTTCCTTAACTTCTTGGGTGTCGTTGTCACCCCATGGTAACCTGAAAACCCATTTTAACATTTTTTGATCACGACCTCTAAAATCGTAGGCTTACTGTGTTTTCATCCCATTATTAATTTCTTTTTTTTTTTAATTTTTTTTTTTTAACATTTATTTATTTTTGGGACAGAGAGAGACAGAGCATGAACGGGGGAGGGGCAGAGAGAGAGGGAGACACAGAATGGGAAACAGGCTCCAGGCTCTGAGCCATCAGCCCAGAGCCCGACGCGGGGCTCGAACTCACGGACCGCGAGATCGTGACCTGGCTGAAGTCGGACGCTTAACCGACTGCGCCACCCAGGCGCCCCCCATTATTAATTTCTTTCTCATATTTGGTGTCACAAAGACAGACAAAGTTAGGATATACCGCTAGATGACAGGACTATTCAGATACTCCTCTGGTCCTATTCCTGAGGGAATGTTTAGGAGAGGTTTGACTATAGTGGACTCGGCTTTGTGACTTGTGATGGGCAACTGATCTGATACTGCCCTCGACTTTATACTCTCACAATGACACAGGGGAGCCCATTCAGACTCCATAGACTTTTGGGGTCCTTAAGGGTGTCCGTCCATGAAGCCACAAACTCTAACTCGACTGGCAACCCTGGCTTAGCTGCACATCCTCTCTCTCTCTCTCTCTCTCTCTCTCTCTCTCTCTCTCTCTCTCTCTCTCTCTCTCTCTCTCACACACACACACACACACACACACACACATGCACACACATGCACACACACGCACACCAGAGTCCTTTACATTTCCTTCCACAAAATTTTTTACCTGGGACACCTATTAAGTCCTCTGGGGATTGATCATGTCCCCCTTCCGCCCTTTTGGGTATGCCTGAGACTTCGGGGCCCCATCCTTACCAGTTCCATGGAGCAGGACCTGCCTAAAACAACGGAGAAGTAGGCTGAGGAAATTCAGGCAGAGCATGCACTTTCTCCCTTTCGAGCCTTTGCTTTGCCACCACCTAGCCCTTCTCCCAAACCGGGGGCAACAATGGGCCAGTGCGGTTGGGTTTCCTGGTCAGCAATCTAGTATGTTTTTGAACCAGGCTGGAACACTGGAGGAAAAACCAAGTGGCACTCAGAGAGTTTGGACAGAGAGTTTGGCTCACCAAACGTCTGAGCATAGAGTCAAGTCGGGAGGGTAATTTATAGTCGTCAGCTTCCTTATCTGTGGGGGTTTTCGCACATGCACTAAAGAAAGGAAGAAGAACCCAGAAGCGAGGTCTCTAAGCTAGACACCAGAGTCTGTTTGAGCCCCTTTGATCATCTTTGGAGTACTTTATTCACTTCTCCAACAAGAGTAGAGCTCTAAATACCACATAGTATATGCTCATTAAATCTATATTAAGTGAATGAGTTCTATTGCTTCTGTATCGGACATATAACAAGATTTTTGACAATCTATATGGTAAGAGTCCCCAGACCATCACATTATAGGGATTTCAAGGTTGTCTAGTCTCCACACAATATTAAGGTTTGGTTACAACCACCATAAGCTAACCCTACAACCTCACATCCTGGATCATATAATGCCCGTCTCCTCCTCATTCACAATCTTTTGCAACTGAGTGCAGACACTTCCATAATGTGGTCTTGGTTCAGAAAGCCAAATTCCTCCGTTTCTCTCAGTCAGACAGAATTAAATCTGACTGTGAACGTCTGCCAGTAATGTTGCAATAGAGATGAAGAAGATCAATTCAAGTGGATACCCTGAGCTGATCCCTAGAATCTCTTTAGGTCATGAGTACAGTTCAAAAGAAATGCTGCACTCAGAAATATGTCTGCTGCTTATCCAAGGAACAAAAAGCAAGCATTTGAAAAAGTAAGCCGTTTCCCTGCAGAACAGCTTAATCAGGGAGAGTTAGTGGTGCAAAGTGGGTGAATTCTTCTCTAGGGCCTTAAATATTGCACAGACTCAGTTCAACCTATGGAGATGTATAACAGAAACATGAAATCTGAGAGCTGCCATTGTTGGGTAACAATGTTCTCTAACTGTGCCTTATGCATTGACATGATAATCCAAGTGAGACAAGCACTAATTATAAGTGGCATTGAAGTGGACAATTTCTACATGCTTCAACTCCTCTTTGTAATAATTAGTCCTGTTTGCTCTTTGCACATGAACATTCCATTGTTGGTCATTTTCCCCAAGAAAGAAATGGTCCCCTGTGTTTCAGTGGGCTTGTAATCTTAGCCTTCCTGAATAGGGTTGGAGATATCCAAAGGGCATCTCTTGGTACCTGTTTTTTCATTTTGTTCGATAGTTATGGACCTAACACGATAAAAGTATTCAGAATTTCCTTAGTGTGTCTTAAGACTGAATTGGAATCCCATTTTCTGTATTCAATTCAACTTAACAAAGAGTGTATTGCATGTCAGACATTGCGAAACATATAACTGAAGGAATATTATTTCCCAAAGATTAACCCTCAAAATCAGTACACCTTACTAATGACGCCTTGTTTTTTGGAAGGTCATGAAGGTGTGGATCAAGGGAAAAATGGATTAAAATAAATAGAACCAATAAGAAAATATAAAAGTACATTTACCCTTAGTACAGATAACCAATAATTCATTAATTGTTGTTTATTTCATTTATTTGTATGTATGTGTATGTGTATGTGTATGTGTATGTGTATGTGTATGTGTATGCTTATACTGGGCTGTGGCGAAATATGTGTTCCTTACAGTAGATTGGGGATAAAATATTTGAAAGCCGCTGTGCTAATGCACCTTATCAAGCTGCCTGGTGCCTCTGTAGCTTGGGTTCTTGATAGGGCTTAGGTTCATCCGCTTCATGCGCTTGCATGAAATTTGGAAGATATGATGGCTAATTTTATGTGTCAACTTTACTGGTCCACAGAGGTCCAGATGCTTGGTGAAACGTTTTTCTGGTGTTTTGTGATGGGAAATACTTGAGTCTGTACAGTGAGTAAAACAGATTATTTTCCTAATGTAAGTGGGCCTTATGTAATCAGTGAGAAGGCCTGAATACAATAAGGATGATTCTCCCAGGGATACTAGGGAATTACTCTTGCCTGCCTGAATGTCTTTAAACTGGGACATTGGCCTCTTCCCCAGATTCAGACTGAAACAGCAGCTCTACCTGAGATTCAAGCCTGCCAGCCATTGGACAACAACTATGCCATCAGATCTCGTGGGTTTCCAGCTAGCCAACACATCCTGAAGATCGTGGGACTTGTCAGCGCCCACATTTATGGGAGCCAATTTCTTAAAATAAATAAATAAATAAATAAATAAATAAATAAATAAATAAATAAATAAATAAATAAATACATACATACATACATACATACATACATACATACATAAAATAAAACATTCATAAATATATAAATATATTTATAGTAATACATTCATATTTTATATAAATGTATTAATATAAATATAAATAAATATAAATATATTATATATTATAATATATATTATATATATATATATGACAAACAGAAATTTTCTCTGTTGAATCTTAGTAATTCAGAAGGTGAAAAGTATTATCTATTGGTTCTACAGCTGTGTTTTTTTTAAAAAACAGAATGTGGTAGATATTATTGTAAAGAAAAAAAAATGGCCCCAACGTTCCATACCTTAATGCTGACAACCCATGAATATGAAGAGAGACCATTTCTATAGTCGTGTTGTATTATAGAGACAGATTTTCTGGATCAACCTAGTATCATCATGAACCCATGCATCATGAACGCATGCAAAGCAGAGAGTTTCTCTGGCTGGCCATCCCACAATCTGAAAATGAAGACCTCAGTTGTATAACTGCAAGGAACTTAATTGTCCGAAACCCAAATAATCTCAGAAGTAGATTTCTCCAGATAAGAACCCAACCTACTGACCCTTGACCCTTACCTAGTGATACCCTAGGCCAAGAACACCAGTGAGTCTGCCTGGACAGACCAGTGAGTCTGCTGGGGTTATTCTGCCAAGACAATTCTTCAGGGTGTCTTTGGATTCTGGGAGTGCGGTGTACACCCCACTTAACTAACACTTCTCTTTATGGTTTGAACACATAATTCCTCATATTAAGTCACTGCTTGGATGTAAGGTAATTTCTGCCATATGCTACTGAAATTTGACTATTTTATTTCCACATACCTCCTACTTGGTAAATGCAATGATACCTGTAGCTTATTTCAAACTCAAGTAAAACAAAACACAAAACTCTAAAGAACGGACCACTCCTTACCTCTTGAAACTACCTCTTCTTTTGTTTTTGATAACATTTGACTCTCCTGGTTTCTCATATATATTCCCTCTACTAATTTTCATTCTATTCTCCTGTCTCATTTCCATTCATCAAGCATGCATTGAGCACGTACTAGGTTGTAGGCACTGTATACAAAGAACAGAGGTCTTATCTAGAACTAATAATGGACCTCGTTATCCAGGGATTTGCCACTGTGTAAACAATTAACTATACTGAGTTGATAACATGTGTAATAGAGGTGGATAAATGCACCCTGGAATTGCAAAGAAGAAAACACATGATTCTCTAGGGCACCCAGGGAGTGCTTTACAAAAATGAGAGTCACTTGAAGTGAGTCTTCTAGAGAAGACATATTTCAAATCAACAGAGTAAGGAAGGGCATTGCAGGCAGGAAAAAAAAAGAGAGAGAGCAACCATGGAAGTATGAAAATGTGACACATTAAAGGAGTGGAAAAGTTTCCTTTGGATGGATTTCATATGGGAATGGGAGATTGGTAAAGAGTGAGGATTAATGTAGAAGGTGACATATGAATTGGATCCTAGAAACAGTTAACAGGAGATAGCTTTTGGGCCCGAATGACGTTGATGACTACCCATTGTATTCAAGTAAACCTGAAGTCACTTCTTGGCTTAGTTAGAACGTTGCTCACCATCTGATTAATTTATAAGGTTAATCCAATGTTCCTCTTCTCTACCAACCATTCACTCATTTACTCATTTGTTATTTAGTCACAGAGGGTATGTGTGGGGTGCATATCATGAAGAATGTGAAAGTCATTATAAGGACTTTGAGTTTTATTTTCGATGAGATGGAAAGTCAGTAGAGTAGTCTGACCAAATTGATATTTTCGTTTGTTTTATTTTATTTTATTTTATTTATTATTTATTATTTATTTATTTATTTATTTATTTATTTATTTATTTATTTATTTATTTATTCATTTATTTATTTATCATCTATCTATCTATCTATCTATCTATCTATCTATCTATCTATCTATCTATCTATCTATCTATCTGTCTGTCTGTCTATTTATTTAATTTAATGAGAGTGCCCAAAGGGGTTTAGAGGGAGACAAAGACAGAGACAGAGAGACAGAGACAGAGAGAGAGAGAATCTCAAACAGGCTCCATGCATAATTCATGCCTAGCACAGATCCTAATACAGGTTCTGACCCCATGACGTCATGCTTTCTGGATCATGACCTGAGCCAAAATCAAGAGTCAGATGGCTAACCACCTGAGCCCCCCAGGTGACCCTAATTTGTAGGTTAAACAAATCACTCTGACTAATGTCTGGGGAGCAGGATGGAGTGGGAAGCAAGCATACAAGCAACAACAGCAACAAAATAAGGAGGTTACTATAGTAATCCTGAAATAACTTCCATCCTGAATAAGGATGGAAGAAGGGGACATAGTGAGAAAATTATGACCATGTGTATAATATAAATGTGGATATAATAGGATTCCTTGTGGTTTGAATAAAATGTATAAGAAAAACAGATATAAAACATGACACCAAGTTTGTTTGTTTTTTTTTGTTTTGTTTTGTTTGTTTGTTTTTGTTTTTGTTTTTTTGGGTTGGACCACAGGTTGGTGGTAGTTTTAAGTTGTCTGTTAGAGATCATGGGTTTTAGGGGAAACATCAGGACTTGCTCTTTTAACATGGTGATTTTGAGATGCTTATCAGACATCCAAGCTGCCTTTTTGTGAATGTAGTTAGATATAGGCATCTGGAGTTTAAAGCAAGAAGTTTAGTGTGGACTCTAGGCTGGATTACTTAGTATGCGATCACATGAGATCAGCTAGGGAGTGAGAATGGATTAGAGAGAAGACATGCAAGGACTGGGCTCTGGGGTCTCTAACTCTTAAAGTACTGCAAGATGTGGAAAACCTAGCGAAGGAAACTAGACACAGTGGCCACTGAAGGAGTAGGCGAGACATGAGGAGGGTCTCGAGTCCAGGAAGCCTGGTAAGGAATGTGATTCAAGGAAGCAGGTATCAAATTGGTCAAGTGCTGATGGCAAGCCAAATAGGATGAGGTCAAATAAATGATCATCAGGGTCACATGGCGGGGGGGTCACTTGGTTAAGTGTCTGACTCTTGGTTTCACCTCAGGTCATGATCCATTGGATTGTGGGTTCAAGCCCCAGGTAGGGCTCCATGCTGACAGTGTGGAGTCTGCTTAGGATTCTCTCTATGCCTCCATCTGTCTCATATCCTCCCCTGCTCACTCTCCCTTTCTTTCAAAATGAATACATACACTTTAAAAATTATTAAAATATAAATAATCACTGTGTTTTGCAAAGTGGATGTCATTGACATGTGATGAGAACCATTTCAGTAGCACCGGGGAAATGCCGAATGGGAGTGGATTCAACAGAGAATTGGAGGAGAAGGACTGTAGACAGGGAGTAAGGCAGTTCTTTCAAGGAGCGTTGTGACCAAATGAGGGAGAAAAAAATGAGGCAGCAGTGGGAAGGGAAGGGAGCAGGGTCAAGAGAGGGCTTTGCTTTTTCTTTCTAAAATTTGAAAATAGAAGCATTTTTGTAATTTCCATATTGCTGATGGAAATGATGATATGGCAGAGTGGGGGAGAATTGCTGACAGAAATGTTCTTAACAGGGCAAGAGTGACTTTGGTCTAGTGTCCAAAAGATAATTGGCTCAGAGAGGAATGAACAGATCCTTCATATTAATGTTGGTGAAAGCAGAGCATAAGGAAATAGATGTAGATGGAATGGTAGATGCGATAGGTGATTTTGCAAATTCTCTTTTCACTGACCTGGTTTTCTCAGTGCGGTAATAGGCAAAATTATAAGACCAGAGTGAAGAAGGGTTGGGAACAGTTGGAAGTTTGTGGAGAAGGAAGTTGTGAACTAGAGGTCTAGGGGTGTGAGGAAGTAGCCTTCTGACCTCACTTGAGTCAGTGGCCATCAAGTAACTTTTGTGCTGCTTTCCTCCAATTACATAGGATGTTGCTATGTGCAGGAAGTAGATTGAACTTCCTGCGGTTCTGCCCTTCTTTACCTTTGCATAAGTAAGTTTGCATCTGCCTGAGAAGCTCTCTCTACCCTAATCACTCATATTTCAAATTTGCCGCAACCATTACTTACTTAATCCCACCAGGCAGAGTTCATTACTCCCTTCTTGGAACTCTTGTGGTACCAAGTGCAGTGCCCTGTACGGTAATTTTTGCATTATTGTAATAATTTGCGTCCCTGTCTCCCTAGATAATTTGGCCACTCCTTGAGGGGATCATTTTGGTCATTGTAGTTCCTAGTATACAGTTTGACTTATGGGTAGTCTTTGTTAATTACCAATTGAGTTGAGTTGAATTGAGTTGAATTGAATAGAGTCGAATTGAATCGAATGTACTGAATTGAATTGAATTGAATTGAATTGAATTGAATTGAATTGAATTGAATTGCATGGAGAGAATTGGTAGAAAGAATTGGCAGGTACGAGAGGCAGAGCCTCGAAAGAGTGGTGACATTTAGAACAAGATTGTCTGATCTATAAGGAGGGGAACTCAAGCTCATGAAAGTGGGAAAGGTAACTGTTTCCTCACCTGTAGTGGTGGAGTGAATGGAGCCGAAACCCCAAATGAACTTCTGTAAATTGTGTCAACAATTCTTACTTCTATAGTGTTTGCTTTGAGAACCAAAAGAGTTCATATATGCAGAAGGATTTTGTACATAAAAATGTGCTGCATAATGCAAGTTACTCTTTCTCACAACACTCTGTGCCAAGATAAAAGAAATGTGTTGATTTTATATATTTTACTAAAGGGTAGTATGTATAACAGAGGAAGAGAACGACGGATTAAAAAAAAAAAACACTGATGATAGATATACTCGTCTTGTTGACCTTTCTACTCTTCAAAGTCTCTTTAGAAGATATCATCATGGTCTCTTTCAGTTACAGATACCTCTTATGTCGCAGAGACAATAGCCCTAATATGATCTAATTTGCTAAGCCAGATGTTGTGGAAGACAGATAAAACTGCCAGCTCATTCTGCAGGAAGCAGCATATAAGGAGCCCTCTGATCTGACAGGCTTGTGTCACAATGCACAAGTTTGGGAATTGCCCAGGCTCAGAAAAGGCCAGTTTTTTGCAACATTATAAAACTCAAGAGAACTCTCTAACACAGAGGCGATGTTCACAGTTCCACAGAAATAACATGTCTGATTCTTGATGCTGACTAGAAGTCAACCAGTTATTTTAGCACAGGTTTTAACTCTTATTGGTTTCACTTCACTTTCCCTTACGTTTCAGGTTTCTTAAGGGCAGGGACCATGTTCTGGGCTTCCTAACCTCTGCCCACACATGTCTACCATAGTATTTCATGGGCGCTCCATTATCATCTGTTATTAATTGGGTTTTTTCGTAGGTGTCAGGCAGCTTTCATGGTGACCACGTTATTGGCAGAGCATAAAGGGAGTGGCAATAGTGGAGCTTTCTCTACCATATGAACCACATGTTACTATCTTAAAATTCCTGGAATATATGTATGATGTCCTGTATGAATGATTGTGAGTTTATGACACTCATATTCTACTCCTTTCTCCCAAAAGTTTAAAATACCTTTATGGCAGTTTACCTTCCTTTCATTCCCTAACTTAAAATAATTTACTTCTTTGGCTTTGGACTACCTGCCTACCTGCTAAAAGATGCAGCACGAGAAAACATGTTTGCATTTTGACGTGTTCTTAGCAGGCTGCCTTACTTGCCAACTCTGCTGGGTGGGTTGGATAACACTGTTATTTCTGGGAGGATCTTCTAAGATACAAGTATATTTCATGGGCAAAGTAGCATGTTGAGTCCATCATCATTTGGAGTGAAACTCAGTCTATGTCCAGTAGACTTGGTCCCATTGGTCACATGAAGGATTGAAAAACAGGCCATATTCGATTTGATGTCATAACATTCTGGGACATGTAGTGATGCCCATGAAAAAAAAAAAAGAATCAGACTGGGGACTCCATTTAAGAGATGTCTCAGCAAGCAGAATCAAGATGCCAGAATGAGGAACAAAGATAAATGCTGTGTAGGTTCTAGAGGTTGGAGACATTGCTCCAGCAGAGAGAAAATTCCTTCAGGGTTAGGGGAGAGGCTGGATAGTGATCTACAGGCCCTTTGTTACCACCTCCAGGCCATGATCTTTCTACTCCCCTGCAATTCCTGCCTTCACCTCCTTAGTCCATCTATTCAATCCCAGAGTGCTACCCTTCTCTTCATGGAAATTTCTGGAGTCCCTTCCTACTCTTCTTTCTTCTCATGTTGCTCCTACCTCTGTTGTGGGCAATTTCAGAATCCTGGTAAAATTGCTCTAGCAATGTAGCTTCAGGGTTCTTTAAATTTTCTGGCTCCCACAACCTTAAGAGACAGTTTCCTCCGTAGCTAACTTCCGTGACGGTACTCTGAGCTCTATGATCTTCCAGATGTCTCCTGCTAGAATGTCAAACTTAACGTGCCAATATCTGAGAAGATAACCTCCCCTAAACAGGTGTCTCACTACTTGACTTCGTAACTTCTCTTCTTCAGCCCGATAGAGACTTGTGGTCCCTCCTTTCTCCCTCTCATTTCCCTGCATATCATCCCTTGTGGCTCCACTTCCCTACCAAATGCAGTGTATACACCTCAGTATGTCACTTTGTGCTGGAACGTCCTAGTCCTCTGCTGCATCTGCTTTGGTGGCCTTGAAGCTTGGCTGAGTCCTCCACTCTGTCAGCCCATCCTCTGTGTCACTCAGCCCAGTGAACTGTTACAGGGACTCACAGTCACTAGGGTCACTCACTCTAATTTTATGGTTGCGGATGTCAACATACCCCCACAGCTTCTTGCCAATCTTAAGCGGTCTTCTCCCCACAGCAGCTATTCCATACCTCCATCATTTCCCTCAACCTATCTTTTTCACCTTTCCCTGGGAAATAGCACTTATTTCATAGATAGAACGTAGATTGTAGACAGCTTCAAACTCTCACTCAGACCTCATAATGACACGTTTCAACACAACTTTCAACCCCAACCCCAGTATGAGAGACAAAAATGTTCCTACTCCCACTCTAGATTCATTAATTCATTCGGCAATCACTGAGAGCCAACTGAGTCCTACGAAGCACCGTGCTATATGCTTGGGACATTAGAGATGAGATAGTAGACCCTATGCACAAGGCGCTTACAATCACAAGGAGCTTACGATCATGTAGGGTAGACAGATATTATGGTGTAATGGTCCAAAGATGCACGGAGCATGAGGAGAGTGTGAAGGGAAAATCCATGTAACTCAGCCTTCAGGGGAAGGAGATGAAGTGTTGTAAGGGACTTTTAGATGGGTGGGTATCTTTAACTAATCCTTAAAGAGCGAGTAGATATTAATTAGGCAAGGTTGGAGTAGGACGGAGACAAGAGGTTCAGGCATTACACAGTAGAGAAAAATCACACTGAATGTAGGGAGAGAGTATAAGTAAAAATTGGAAATTGAGTCATTCCAATTCTTGACTGTACCCTACGCTTTGTGAAGAGGTCATCTCACAAAGAACCACAAACGAGCACATGTTCCCAAAATTTCCTTCTGCATTTTTTATTCTTTATCCTAGTGTAATTCCTTTCATTCCCTCACCAGTATGGTTCAATTAGTAACTCACTTCTGTGGATACTATGGCAACCACATTTCCTCTATGCCGCACCCTTCAGTATCTTTGCTTGGCATCCGTGGAGCCTCATGATGGAGCTCATATCTCTACTCCCCTTAGAGTGGACTTTGTAACATGCAAAAGTTATTACATCACTGCCTTCCAAGCTGTGGTTCCCCCACACTGCAGCATGAGAGAAAACACCTTTCCCATCCACACCCTGCTCCCACCTTTGCTTCCTTACTGGTACTGGGCCAATTGTTCATGCCCTTAGACTCCCTCATGATCAACTATCAGCAAATTCCTTAATATGCCCTATTGTTTTATACCTAGATGTCTTTCCCATCACCATGGGTATGTTTTGATGCAGCATCTTAATTGGTACATATTTTAAGGCAGGCTAAAATAATTATCAAATATCTAACCTATTCTCTTTTTTTTTTATTTCCCAGACAACAACGGTAATAGATGATCTTTTTTTTTTCATTTTTAATTTTCTATTATTGAAGTATAAATTACATACACTGTTATTTTAGTTTCACGTGTATAAAATAGCGATTTGATATTTCTATATATTATTCAGTGCCCTCCTTGGTAAGTGTAATCACCATTTTTCACCACATCGTGTTGTTTTAATGTCAACTATATTTCCTGTGCTGTACTTTTCATCTCTGTAAATAATGTATTTTATGACAGGAAGTTTGTAAATCTTAGTCACCTTTCCCTATCTTACACACCCCACCCACTTCTCTTATTGTAACCACAAGTTTGTTCTCTGTATTGAAGAATCTGTTTCTTTTCCTGTTTTGTTTTTTAGCTTCTACATAAAAGTGAAATTATATGGTATTTCTTTTTATCAGAATAATCCCACGTAGCATAATACCTTCTAAGTTCACACATGTTGTTGCAAACGTCAAGGTTTTATTCCTTTTTTTTTTAATTAAATTATATTCCATTATATGGACACTACATTTCTTTATGAATTCTGTCTGTCTGTTGACAGACTCTTGGGATGCTTCCATAGCTGGGCTATCATAAATAATGCCTTAATAAACACAGAGGTGCATGCCTCTTTTCAAATTGGGGTTTACCTTTTCTCTGGGTAAATACCCAGGAGTGGAATTATTGGATGATATAGTATTTCTGAGTTAATTTCTTGACGAACCTGCATTCTGTTTCCTAGAGTGGCTGCACCTATTTACATTCCCACCAAGAGTGCATTGGTGTTACTTTTTCTCTTACCTTCTCACCAATACTTGTTATTGCTTGTCTTGCTGATACTAGGCATTCTGTCAGGTGTGAATTGATGTGTCATTGTGGTTTTGATTCAGGTTTCTCTGGTTAGTGATGTTGAGCATCTTTATGTGTCTGGTGATGTAGTAGACACTCTTCATTATTCCCTTTCCCCTTCCCTTTTGATTCTTTCCAGGGTGATGATTACACTGATGATGTCATCTGACATCTTAACTCACCATTTTAATCTTCTATCAAAGGTCATACATTACTTCAGGTGTCCTGTTTTCCTGGTTCAAGTTACGTTGTTTCCAATGCGTTACATGACGTCCCTTTCAGGAGTCCTCCTAGGGCACCCCAACTCACCTTTTATTACTACCCACCGTCCTTCATACTCTTAAAAGTTGGTCTAGTTACTTATCCTGATCCAACACTCTCTTTCTATGCCCTAACTCTAATCTCTATACACACTTCAATTGACACCTTTTACACATAATTTTTTCCTAATATTTATTTATTTATTTATTTATTTATTTATTTATTTATTTATTTATTTATTTATTTATTTATTTATTTATTTTTATTTTTGGAGGAGAGAGAAACAGAGCATCAGTGGGTGAGAGGCAGAGAGACAAGGAGGTGTAGAATCCGAAGCAGCCTCCAGCTCTCAGCTGTCAGCACTGAGTCCTACATGGATCTTGAACTCACAACCTGTGAGATAATGGCCCAAGTTGAAGTCGGCCCCTTTCCCAACTGAGCCACCCAGGTACCCCAACACATCTTACACTTTCATGTCTCCAATAGGACTTAATATTTCTGTGGACCAGGACTATCCATTCATGAAGTTCTAGCACCTCCTACAATTTGGGAATAAAATAGACACTCAATAAATTGATGCTCAATTGAGAAATAAAGGAAGGAATGGGTCTGAAGACAAAGGGCTCAATAAAGACTTTTGTTCCTGTGAATTCAACCCAGAGTAACACTAGAGCATTTGAATTCAACTGGAGGGTCCTTTAGCCAATCGTGGGAGAATTTACCATATTCTAAGCGTTGTCAGCTGAGACAGTAAGATTTTTTTGAAGAAATATGAAAGGTAGTTTAATTTCCTAAGAGGCCAAGCCTTGAAAGCTTATCTATAAGAACTATATAATGTAAGATGATTCTGGATCACGATGAAACTCAAGTGCAGTGAGAGCCGTGACAACATGGGGAACACACAGTAAGGACCACAGTAGTCCCGGAAGCGCTGTCCTGTATGTGAAAAGACGGTTTAGTGACCCTGAATAGAGGGAGAGGATAAATGGTGGGCAGAGTAGGGAGGGGAGGAAGTTGGGATCCAAACTGCAATATTGAAATATCAGAGGAGTGTTATGGTCACATTCATAAACTTCCCTATACGTATCCTAAGGAAACCTTTTTTTTTTCCTTTAATGAGCTTTTTAAAGGTAATATACACATGGTAAAAATTCATATAGTAGCAAAACAAGTTATTCGATGAAAGGAAATCTATGTCTTCGCTAGGCCTCCATTATTCTTCCCCAGAAGAAGACCACTTTTAACAGTTTGTAGGGTTTTTTTTTTCCAGAATCTCAAATTATATAACATGCATATCTCACATGAAAGAAATATATATATAGCTGGTACCAAGATATTATCTAGAGCTCCCCATTTTATAGATACATGATTTTTGTGATTGTGAAAAGGTATGACATGAGGGTTGCCCTCTTAAAAATTAAAGTGTCTGGTCTAATGGGACATTATTTTTTAAATATTCTTCATGGTATATCCTACCCTGCCTGCATTAGAGGTATTTAATCTGTCCCCTGTTTTTGTGTATTTAATTTGTTTGTAGTCTACGACTATAGAAAACAATACTGCTGTGCAGAAGCTTATTTGGATGTAATCCCAATAGTTTATTTTTGCTTTTGTTTCCCTTGTCTCAGGAGATATACCTAGAAAACGTCTCTTTGGCTAATGTCAAAAAATTACTGCCCGTGTTCTCTTCTAGGATTTTTATGGTTTCAGGTTCGGCATTTATATCTCTAATCAATTTTGGATTATTTTCATGTGTTTTGTAAGAAAGTGGTCCAGTTTCGTTCTTTTCCATATTTCTGTCCAGTTTTCCAACACCATTTGCTGAAGAGAATACCTTTTCCCCAATTTATATGCTCCTTGCTCTGTCAAAGATTAATAGACCAGATACTTGTGGGTTTATTTCTAGGTATTCTGTTCTGTTCCATTGGTCTACGTTCCAATTTGTGCCAGTACCATGCAGTTTTGATAACTACAGCTTTGTAGTATAACTTGATATCTGGAGTTTGTGATACCTCCAGTGTTTCTCTGTTTGTCGGTTTGTTTGCTTGTTTGTTTAAGATTGCTTTGCTCTTCAGGTTCTTTGGTGGTCCCATATAAAGTTTAGGACTGTTTGTTCTAGTTCTGTGAGAAATGCCGTTGGTGTTTTCATCGGGGTTACATTAAATATGTAGATCGCTTTGGTAACATGGACATTTTAACATTATTTGCCCTTTCAATCCATGAGCATGGAATTATCCATTTCTTGGTGTTGACTTCAGTTTCAACCTTATTTAATAGATTTCAGAATATAGGTTATTCACCTCTTTGTGTGAGTTTACCCCTGGATATCTTATATTTTTGGTCCAATTATAAATGGGATTGTTTTCTTAATCTGTCTTTCCGGGGCTTCATTATTAGTGTATACAAATGCAACAGATTTCTGTATGTTGATTGTACCCTATGACTTTACTGAATTCGTTCTTCAGTTCTCACACTTTTGTCCGTGGAATCTTTCAGGTTTTCTACAGTAGAGTATCATGTCCTCTATAAATCGAGAACATTTTTCTTCTTCTTTATTGATTCCATTGCCTTTTACTTCTTTTTAGTGTCTAATTGCTGTGGCTAGGAGTTCTAGTACTGTGCTGAATAAAAAAGTGGTGGGAGTGGACATCCTTGTCTTGTTCCTAAGCTTATGGGAAAAGCTTTCAGGTTTTCCCCATTCAAAAAGATTTTAGCTATGAGTTTTTCATACATGGCCTTTATTATGTTGAGGAATTTTTCCTCTAAACCTAATTTGCTGAGGGTGTTTATCATGAATGGATGTTGTACTTCTTCAAATGCTTTTCCTGCATCTGTTGAAAGGATAATGTGACTCTCTCCTTTACCTCATTGGTATACTGTAACGTGTTAATTGATTTGTGAATATTGGACTATACTTGCAAACTAGGAATAAATCTACCTCAATTGCGGTGAATACTTTTTTCATAATGTATTATTAGAGTCAGTGTGCAAGTATTTTCTCTAGGATATTTGCATCTTTGGTCATTAAACATATGGGGTTGTCCTTTTTTTCTTAGTGGACTAGTTTTCAGATTTTGATATCAAGTTAATGCTGGTCTCATAGAATGAAGTTGCAATTCCTTTGAGAAGAACAGGGAGCAACTCTTCTTTAAGTTTATAGTAGAATTAATCTGGTCCTGGACTTTTGTTTCTTCAGAGCTTTTGGATTACTAATTCACGATTGAGATTCTCTCTCACCATCTCTGTGCCCCTCCTCTGTACTCTCCCACTCTCTCTCTCTCTCTCTCTCTCTCTCGCTGTCTCTTTCTCTCTCTCTCTTTCAAAATAAATAACTTTTAAAAAGATAAGTTGAGACATTTTAAAATCAAATAAAATATCAGCAATTTGGGCAATATTATGATGGAATGAATTTGAGAAGCTATTAATTATTGACTTCAAACTTGTCATCCCAATTTTCAATAAATAAAAATTTAAGAGGTGTTGCAAGATTGAAATCCAAATCATATTTAGAAGGAGCTTTTTAAAAATCATATATTAAAGCATAACAAATTTGAGAATGAATGTGAAAATAAAATTGTGAACAAAACAAAATACGTATTTTTTTTGATCAACCAATTTGATCACACACTCACACCCACAAAACTCCTGAAGGAGTCCTAGTACTGATGTCCTTGTGTGAACTTCGCTGTTTCTGAAATGCCTCAGGTTACGAATGGCTGGCCGAGATTGCAAGCCAACAGAGGGGAGGGTCGCGGGGAGGTGGGGCTCTTAAAGGCCACGGACACGCCATCCTCTCCTGTGTGCCCGCTGCCCTCTCATCATCAGCCGTGATGAGTCGGGTGCTGCTTTTCCTCTGGGTCCACAGGCTTATGCTGTGTGTCCAACACGCCATGTGAGACTTGTGAGAAGACTCCCAAGGGCAAACACCAGCAGGCACTCAGAGATGTCGCCTCGTCCCAGGCAGCCTGCGTTCCTTGGCCCGAGTGCCTGGACAAAGGCTGCCTCGGCCACATAGGGAACGATGGACTTGTGCAGCCTTAGCATTCTGTGCAGAGGTCCCGGGCAGGCCTGGAGCTTAGAAAGGACTGGGACGAGCCTTACCTGGGAAGAGGTGAGTGCTGGGGTACTCCTTACACAGCAGATGGCTGCTTGCCAGAGATGTCTGTGCTAGGGATGGGGCAAAAGCTCCACCGTGCTAGCAGTGTAATAGACAGAGTTCAGCCTGTCCATCGCAGGCTCTTCTCTATCCCCAAGTTACACAGCCCCCAGCACAGCGTGACTGAGACTGACATCCCCACACAAAACTTCCTGTGTCCCAAGTTGCCCAAGCCCCCCAGGATCCCCAATGCACAGGTCTGCAGTACAAGAGCCTTCTCTGCAGTGGCTCTATTCCAGAGAAGCTGTTGGCAGTCCCAATGCATGGAGGCTTCTTGCCCCTACCAGTATGCAGACAATATGGTCAGTGGGGTGTCTGCGCGCTGTGGAGTTGGGGATCTGTAAGCCCAAGCCTTACCTCTTCCAGGGCGGAGGCTGTCGCACTCTATAGAAGGGAAGGCAGGTCTTTCTCTCGCTGCTGTCTGCACACTGGCTGGAGAAGCATGTCTTCTCAGCTGCTTGATGTGTAAACGTCGGGGTACCCTGGGAAATCTCCCTGTTCTGGCCCGTGTCTTTGGGTGTGAACATCCAAAGAAAGTATGGCCCATGATTCGGGAGTGGGAATACGGCCTCAGGGGTCATGAGGCTGGGCCCTTTGGGTCATCTTTCTGCACAAGCAGGCCGTTACTTGATAGGTCTTGCCGAGCAGGAACACTTTACGGGACAGGAGAACACAGGGTCCCCCACATGTTCATATCTCCCGCCAATATCTGCTGAGGCGCCAGGGTGACTCTTCTGCCCGGTCTGTCCCAAAGAGAAAGTACGGGCAAGGTGTGGGTGTGGAATGCCCTCGCGGCCCCCAGAGCCAAACCCTCAAGTGTGGACACTTGTGTCTAGGGACCGTAGTCAGAGGCCTGGGTGCTCTGTGTTCGAGGGATTACAGCCCTCATGCTGCACACCCTGCAGCCCCGGGTGTCCTTCCGTAGCCACAGCACTCCCTGGGGAGCCCCAGGGTCCAGGAGCTACTAAACCCCCTGCACAACTGTATGTGCTGCCTAGCGGCCTCTTCCACCACAACACCAGCGTGTGTGGGCTCCAGAGTGCTGTCCCTCGACAGGGGACACCCTTGGCAATTCAGGAGCCTTCTGACTTCCATGTCTCTGGACCACATGTGTCCCTCATTGGCCTGTCGGGATCGTCCTTTGTTCTCTGTGTACAGGAAATGTCTTGCATTGCCTCTGCTCCTCTGTCTCCCTGAGTGAGCCCTGGAGTGTCTGTGTCATTTCCTGGCTTTGCCTGTGCCAACGCCTCTCTGGTGATGCCTCCTTGCCTGGCCTAAGTGGGCACAGCTGTACCCGTGTAACCGCCTAAGTCTCTGCACACCTGCGTGTTGTGTCAGCTGCGGCTCTGCTGGCCTGTCTTGTCTTTGGTGTATGCTTCTGCGCTTGAGTGTGTTTCCCTCAGAATTCAACCCCTTTCTTCCACTGACAGATCCAATTGCTGTCCTGCTGTCAGGTGGAGGGGCTTCTGCGTGTTCTCTTATATGTTCTCGGAGCCAGAAATCCTTCCGTGCCCGTAGGACCTTCGTCAGAGGATTGGCCATGCACTCACTGCCAGCCAGTTAATGTCCGCAAATGCAGCTGCCTTGCTGTGAGCATTAAGTCACACCTCTATTTTCCGTCCTTCTGTTTTCAAACCCTTTGGACCCTAGGGCCTCAAAAGTCACTGGCTTGCACGTTGCAGATGCAGGCTTAAAGTGTGAAAAGCGGTCTAGCAACGTTTTCCCACTTACTCTTTTGCCATGTGGCATGTTCCTGGCTGGGAGAGACGTCCCCCTGCCAGCGTGTGTCTCGTTTCCCTGTGCCTCTGTGTGTTCTGGTCCCTCATTTGTCCATTATTTCCTACCTGGGAGTCTGATTCATGTTTGCGGGAACCATGCAGACACCTTTGACTGCAAGGTACTGAGCTCAGCTTAGTCCATCAGGACTAGTGCGTGATTGAGGTACACAACGGGCAGTCACGGAGGTGCCCGTATCCTTCACGTGCAAGCGCTCCGTCCAGCCACCTTCACCGGGACATTTCTCAGCAAACCGTCTATATTTGTGGTGAGAGCACTTAGCTCTGAGAACCCTGACGATGCGGTGAAGCGTTCCTTACGGCTGCCCTGTGAAAGTTAGATCTCCAGAACTCATGCACATGGCATGATTGCCTCTTCACACCCTAGGCCCGACACCTCCTCATCGCACCTTCCCCTGCTTAACACCTCTCTACTCTCTGGTGGACTGCATGCCTTTAACTCCTTTTAATCTCCTCAGGAGTCCATCAAGCAGGGGTCACCACCACTGTGTTTCTGTCAGGGGTTGGCCTCTTTCAGGGAGCCCAGTGCTTTCTGCACTGATGCTCAATGCACCTGCTGAAGGGTGAGCCACACTAAGCCCGACGGGGAACCTTTTGGCCCTACGTTTCCCACATATGTGCCCAGTGGCAGAGGTGCACAAGGAGCCCGCCTGCATGGGTGTCCCAGGTCCTCCACAGGGTACAAAGTACCGCCTCAGGAGGCTGATCCGCATCACATGGGCATAGCTCTGCTTGCACGTGTTAGCCTTTCATATCATACGGGCAGCCCAGACTTAGAAATCCAGCTCCCTGCTTGCAACTCTCCAGCCCTCGTGCTTGTGCAGACGCTCTGTGTCTGTACAGACATTTGAGTCACGGTCTCATGACCTGTCAATACAGCTTGACGGTCTGTCCTTACCTTACAGCCTGGGATGCGGTTCTCACTCATTGTCCTCCCCTCGGGTGCGAGTTTCCTCCATCAGTGTGGTTGATTGTAACCTTTATCACCGTACGTTGGCTTGAAATTACTGGGCGGATCACCTGTCTGCGTCCGGGGTTGCGAAGGAGACCTTGGCTCTTTTGCTCACGGTGCACCGTTTCTCTGTGATGAGTCACTTTGGATGGGAAGCTTGCCAAAGGTGAGGGCTCTCAGAGTGGAGCACATTTCCTGGGCATCTGTGAGAACCTCTTTGGTTCCACTCGGAAAGCATTGACTTCCATGGATGTGCAGCCTCTGCTTTTGCTTGAATATGCCGAGTTTGGGGACGTGATTTCTTCCCGCACGTGCTGTCCCTAGGTCTCTGCGGTCTTTTTCCGGCAGTCCCGTTTCCTGTCTGCTCCTGGTAAGTACAGGGCTTCCAGGATCCCTGTGGGGATCGGGTCCTTGCTTTCTTCCCTGCGGTGCCCTCTTCCTCACCCAGATTGACCTCAGTGCAGCTTCCTTCTAGTTCAGGTATCGTTCCAGACTGCCCTTAAGGTCCAGGTGAGAACGGTGCCATTTGTGCTGAGGGCTGACCACTGTACAGCATTCGTCTCTGTGGAAATTGCACAGGTGAACTACACCAGGTGAAACTGCACACTGCAGTTGCCCTGTCGTCAGAGTCAGCCCACCTGTCTCTGCCTGGGCTGCCCCTGCAGTCCGTCCTCTTACTCTCCCCTTGCCTCCCCCTCCCTTGTCTTCTTCCTGCCCCTCCCTCCCACTTCCCTTCCAGGTCTCTTTGTCTTTGTATCCCTCCTCTCCCTCACTAATGCCTCCCCCTGTCTCCGCCTGTCTTCCTTGTAATAGGTGCCCCTCTGTCTCTTCTTGTCTTGCTCCTCCTCCCTGTCTCTCCCGCCAATCTCCCTGTGACTCTCCCTCTCCAGGCTGGTCTTCCCGTCCACTCGTCCTTCCTCCCTCTGCTTGCATGTGTCTCTCTCTCTCCCTCTATATCTCTGTCTCCCTGTGTGTCTCTTTCTCACTGTCTCTCTCAGTGGACATTCTGTGTCTGGGTGCACGCTTCTTCAGTATTCTCGTTGGCGCCTGGGAAATGTGGAGGGAACTCGTCTGCTTTCATGTGTACTAGTGACAGCAGGCACGGGGCTTTCTCAGAGACAGACACAGACAATTTTGTAATTCTCGGTGAAGGGCCCCTAAGCGCCCTGCTTGGAATCGTCCTCCTTTGAGTGGAAGGTTAGATTTCCGGACCAGAGGAAACTGCTACATCCTACTACCCCATCTCCCTGGTGCTCTGTACGGAGATCAGTAGGGCACCAGTGGCAGATGGGGCTCTGGAGTTTGTTGTTTGCTCTGAATTGCAGTGCAGTGAGTACTACTGAGCTGCTTTCTTGCAAGGACACGGCGGTGGGGTGGGTCCAGGGTGGGTGTCACTGGTTATGGGTGGGCACCCACCTTTCCGCCGCCCTCAGCCTGATGGCAAAGGAGGAGAAACCGTGCGGACGGCCAAGTGACCCCAGTAGGTGTGACACCTAAGGATTTCTCCAGGCCTTGCCCCAGCTTCATGAAAAAGTGGCAAGGGGATGGAGCAGGTAGTGGCTCACGCTGTGGACGTTCCTGTGCTGAATGCCCTGCTGCCCGGAGTGAGGCCTCTGGGGAAAGGGTGTACAAGCGAACACAGACTGTGTGACACTGGGGACCTCGCGAGTCAGGCCTGGAAATTGACAGCGCTGAAGAGGACATGCAGCAAAACGGGGTCCACGCTGGAGGCTGGGCCCTTGCTCCAGAGCCCGGACCGGCCACTGGCGCGCGCTAGCTGGCGGCCAACACCCTGTCTTGCTGTCTTGCACCTGATTGCTCTGCCAAGCTGTCCAGCGGGCCTGACCTGCCATGGAAACACTTCGCCCCCAGGCCGCATGTGCACACTCTTCACTGCCTCTGTCTCAGCCCCTCCTCCACAGCAGCCACAGCCAATGCGGAGTCATCAAATCCCAGAGCCTGTGCGCCTGTGCCCAACTTGGGCGGGCTGCGGCGGGAGCAGTAGGGAGCTCAAAGCCTTGGGACAAGGCTCCGTCCACCTGCTGCCATTTCCCTGTCCTTGTCCTGAGGCTGCCCTAGCTACCTTGGGGCCGGGGCCGAGCATCATGGCCAGCATGTCGGGGTCCGGAAAAAGCGGTGATTCCCGGCGACCCTGGGCCCTGATCGTCCTGGATGAGAAAGGTCGAGAGTCCCCGGCCCGCGGGTTGGGGGCTCTGGAGGGCGTGGGCTGCCGCAGTCCCCAGGTTCAGGGGCGGCAAGCGGCCATCCTGTGCAGGAAGGCCAGGCCGGGTGTGAGATACAGGTGGCAAGCCCAGCGGAGGAATTGGTGGTGATATTGGGTGACGGAATGGTGGCGGCTGAGGTGGTGATCGGGGTGGAGGAAGAGGACGGAGAGGCGACCGAGGAAGAGGTGGCTGGAGAGGAGAAGTGTGAGGAAGCCAAGCCAGAAGCAGAGGACATGCCTGAGCAGGAGGAGGTGGAGGAGGAGAGACAGCAGCGGGAGGAGACTCCAGAGTAGGAGGAGAAGCCCGAGGCAGATGCAGAGGCGGAGGAGGGGCCCCAGCTCTCACAGGAGCTGCAACAGCAAGAGCCAGTGCTGTGTCCTGCCTCAGCCCAGGACCTGCTGGCAGCGCTGGAGCATCTTCAGCTGGAGATCAGCGCTGGGAATGCCCAAGATTCCAGAGCCTTATGGTGACTGAAGCGCAGGATTCTTCGGAGGCGGGTTTCTTACCTGGAGCACAGAAGAGCCATCATCAAGCACATCCGGCTTCAGGGTCCAGGCGGTATCCTTCCTTGTGCTGGTGGGTGATGGTGGGGGCTGTTGTGCTGGAGGGCTGGGCCCGGAGAGCAGGGTGCCTCAGGGCGATGGCCCCCAGGGAGGAGAGCTGGGCAGTGGCCCCTGGCCCTGTGTTGGTGTTGTCTGGGATCCAATGTAAGGCCTTGGACAGGGGCGGTTGTTGGGGATGGGGGGACTCGGGGACTTGGACCTGCTTCCTCCAGGTCTCCGCCAGCTTGGCCTGCAGGCTGCTCTCAAACATTATTTGTGGACGTGAGGCATGTGTCCCCATGCTACCAGAGCTAGGGTAGCACAAAGCAGCCTTCACTCAGAGCAGATAAGGCAAGGAAACATTTCGCTGCCAAATGGGAGAGTTACACAGGCCGCACACCCACCTTCACATTCACAGGCTGTGCACGTTTTCTAGCAGTTCCGTCAAAAGAGAGCATTTCAGACACACACTCATGGCCTTTAGTGGAACCATGCCACCCCCCTGTTCCAGACAGTGGGACGACTCAGACTGACTCCGAGCGAGGTACAATCTGCCTCCACAGACCCCCCCCCCCACACACACAGGATTCTCTCCTGGTATCTCCACCCCTGCTTCCCTCTCTGTCCTCAGGCTCTGGCTGGGTCCCACCCATGTCTTTCTCTCCTGACTGGCTGTGTCACTGTGTCTACTTTCTTTCCCCTCCTCTCCCCTCCTTGTCCGTGCTTCTCGATTTCTTTCTCCCTCCCACACCCTATGTTTGCATCGTAAGTGTGCAGTCGGTTTCTTGTAAGCCGTGTTATTCCTTCTGGACTCAGAAGGCCGGTGACAACACTGGTCTTCACGGGAATATGCCAAGACACCCAGCCGTGAGGAGGGGTCAGAGCACATGCCGCCATCACAAGCTATGATGGGCTGCTGGCAACGCACACAGGTCAGGTATATGAAGGAACTGTGAGGAGTCCAGGCAGTGGAGTCTCTCCGTGCTGTGTGCAGACAGCGTGGGAGGTACAGGAAGCCAACGGACAGCCCAGTGTCGATGGGGTCTGATGCATTTGCAGAGGCTGAGGAGTGTGGGGGCTAGTGTTTCCTGGTCTTTCTGCACATGCCATGATCTAGTCCTTTGCTCTTAGCCTGGGAGGGTTGAGGGGGTGGGATGTGTCTGTTTCCACAGCATCTGAAGGCACAGTTCCTTGACACAGCACAGATTCTGCATCACCCCCAGTTGTCAGCCATGATCGGTGCCCAGAACAAAGAAGGGCTCAGCTACCTGGTCGACTTGGAGGTCAGACCGGGGAGGCTGTGGCTGGGGGCCATCCCATCGGGTGGGGGATTTGGGCAGGAGAGGGTGAGGCAAAGGTGCTCACCCTCACAGCCAGGCAAGGAGGTCAGAACCCCGAGGGAGGACACTTGCCCCCTCCTGTCCCATTGCTCACGGCAGGTGGAGGAAGTGGGCCATCCCAAGTACCACTTCAGAGTGATGTGTTTTTTTTGTGGAGACCCGTGCTTCCGGAACCCAGTGATCATTAAGGAGTATCAGCTTAGCTTTGCTAGTAGGGTGTGAGTCCCATGATGGTGAGGGGCAGGGGCTGAGGAGCATGCATCAGGGGCATGAGGGAGGGGGAGGGAGAGGGGGAGGTGGAGGTGGGTGCGGTGGAGGCCATCAGGTTGTTCCTCAAAACCTCTCTTCCTGCAGGCTACAGGGCATCACGTGCCACTCCAGTCCAGTGGTTCTGCGATTATGAACATGGAGCTCCCAGTCGCAGGTATGACCCCACCAGCCTTCACTTGTTCAACTGGCTGTGTGAGCACAGCTGCCCAGGGACAAACAGGATTGCCGAGGTGGGGCCCCTGAGGCCTTCCTCAGCAGTGGGGATGTGGGTGGCCCCCGGCCAGAGAGGAGAGTGGGCTATGCCCAATGTGGCGCCGGCCTGTGTCCCCTAACAGATCATCATCGAGGACCTGTGGCCCAATCCCCTGCAGTACTACCTGAGGGAGGAAAGGACCAGAAGACAGTGACCTGACGTGTGCACGTGTCGGTGAGAATGCCAGTATGCGGTGTGTTGACACGTGTGTTGTATGGGCAAGGGAACGTGGGCCAGACATTGGCTTGGAAATGGAAGGTCCCCCGAGACTGGGACCCAGGTAGCATGGGGAGCGGGTGGGAGGATGACAAGGGACCTGCAGGGACTCAGCTGCAAACACACAGTGGGTCGATGCCTGCAAACCAAACTCAGTTGTGCTGTGGGCTGGGGCTTTGCAGAGCAACTCGGGAGGAGCAATGCTTCTCCACCACAAATGCTCCCCGTGGATGTCCGCCCTCACCCGGGCTTCCCCCTGCTCCTTCAGTCTGGTTTTGCCTGCCAGTCTTTGGGACTGGAGTTGCCGTGTCCCCAGGCGCCACTGTGGTGAGAATCTTGCACTTCATCCTGTGCCCCACCACGCCATGTTCTCCCGCAACGTGACCGCCATTCTTAGAACTAGTCCAAGGCCATTGGGGCTGGAAATGAATCCCTGGGTGAGAAAGCAAGAGGGATCACAAAAGGGCGAGGCTCAAGTGACACCATCTGGGATGTATTTGCAAATATCCCGTATCACTCTTGGTGTCTGTTGCGTGGGGGTGTGTGTGTGTGTGCGTGTACGCGAAAGTGTCTGCGTGTGCCCATGTGCGTCAGGGGCTCTGCATCTGTGTGGGCGTGAAAGGCACAGAACTTCTATGTTTGCCCACGCAGAAACAATGGAGGACGCGACCAGCGCTGGAAGAGATGGGTGGATGCGTCTCCTGTCTTCTTTTTTTTTATTTTATTTTATTTTTTTTTTTTATTTATATATGAAATTTATTGTCAAATTGGTTTCCATACAACACCCAGTGCTCATCCCAAAAGGTGCCCTCCTCAGTACCCATCACCAACCCTCTCCTCCCTCCCACCCCCAATCAACCCTCAGTTTGTTCTCAGTTCTCAACAGTCTCTTATGCTTTGGCTCTCTCCCACTCTAACCCCCTTTTTTTTTTTTTGGTCCCCTCCTCCATGGGTTTCTCTTAAGTTTCTCAGGATCCACATAAGAGTGAAATCATATGGTATCTGTCTTTCTCTGTATGGCTTATTTCACTTAGCATCACACTCTCCAGTTCCATCCACGTTGCTACAAAAGGCCATATTTCATTTTTTCTCATTGCCACGTAGTACTCCATTGTGTATATAAAGCGTCTCCTGTCTTCTATGAGCCCCGGAGACAATTGGGGAAGTGATCACATGTGGCAGCCTTGGAGAGTTGCCACGATGTTTATGTGGACACATACAGGAAGCTAAAAACCCTTCTGTTTCTGTGTGTGTGTGTGTGTGTGTGTGTGTGTGTGTGTGTATGTGTGTGTGTGTGTGTGTTTATGGGGGACCCGAGGAGGGACGAAGAGGACGGGACCTGAGTGTACTGTCCTAGCCACTGCCAAGGTGATTCTGTGTGTGCAGGAGAGGTGCAGTACTGGTGTGGGGCAGGTGTTGCCATGTGCACAGAGGCCTGCCTTCCTGGGCAGGGAGAGTCTGGAAGGAGGAGGAGGAAGAGACAGACCTGTTACGTGGAGACTTGTTGTATAGGCCAGAGCCGAAAGGCAGGGAAGGGGATTGCACAGCGGGACCAAATTTGTCCATTGGGTCCAGGTACAGTGTGGCCAGGACTTGGGGAGATTCAGCCAGGACCCATTCTCCCAGAGGGGTGTCGTCTCCTTGGTGAGAGAGAATCCAGTGAGCAACGCCTCCAGTGAGGATCAGAGCTAAGTCCCCGTGTCCCCGGAGAACTCAGGAGTAGGCAGGCTTCTCACAGTCGATGCCCGTATACCTTGCTGCTGCCTCCCACACCCGGGGTGCTTTTGACCGCGAGCCCTGTCCTGAAACAGTGGCTTAGGATGGGATGTGTGAGCGGAAGAGGCAGGTGTGGGTTGTGGGCAGCAGCGAGGCTTATGAGTGGGATTTCATGGAGAGAGTACGCGCGAGGGCGGAGACCCAGCGTGAGTTCCTGTGAGTGTGTGTAGGCGTCTGTGGCAAACTGGGCCTGAGATCCGTGGTGGTGTCGGCAGTGTGTGCGTGCATATGTTCGTGCGATTGCATAGCCGTGTGTCTCTGTGTGTGCGGGAGTGGATGTGTAGGCCGCTGGCGAGACAAGGAGGGACACAGGGGTCTCTGTGGATGAGGTGCTTATGTGGGACGGTCAGGTGCCACAATACAAGAGTGCAGTCCCTTCCCTCCTGAGTCCTGATGGTAATCTCTGGGATGAGTGCAACTGTTGCTCTTCCAGGGGACTCAAGTCAGGATGCAAAAAGGAAATTGGTGCAAGGTCAAGACGGGCACCGAGGGGAGGAAAGCCTGTGCCCAGTGGCCAGTGGACCACTTGTGTGTGAGTGTGCTTGTGTGTGTGTTAGTGAGTATCTATGTGAGAGTGAATGAGTGAGTGAGTGTGTGTGTGTGTGTGTGTGTGTGTGTGTGTGTGTGTGTGTGTGTGTGTGTGTGTGTTGAATTGCCCTGGTGGCCTACAGTAGCAAATACGGAGGGGCTACAAGTTTGTGCCCAGGCCTAGTGCACAGTGTAGCTAAGGAACCCAAGCTGTCAGGCTACGTTGTGTGCACAGGGCGTAGGTAATTCACTGGAGGGAGGCGTCCAGGAAAAATCTCTGCTCTAGGCAGACGTGCCATGTTTTGTCACCAATCAGCTCTTCCTTGGGGCTCTCCTCTCTGCTTCCTGTGCACCAGGCCCAGGCAAATGGAGGAGCTTGGACCCCAGACCTCAGGTGACTTGCATCCCCGTGGAGTGCCATAGCAGTGTGGTGTGTGGGGATCCGTGTGTGGATGGGCAGGTGAGCAGCCTGCCAGCTGCTCTCTTAGGGGACAGTTCGTTGCCAGCAACACTTCTCCCCGCAGCACAAGACCACCCCTGCCGCTGCAGCTGGGCTCCGGACATGTCAAGGTGTGTCCCAGAACTCTGTTCCCCTTGCACGTAAGTGGTGCCAGCATGAGCCTCTCAGTCCCTGTGCGGGCGACCCTGATTAGCCTCAGGCTTTGTCGACTCCTGGCCTCATGTAACATGGGGAACTGGGTTCCTTTCTCAGTGTCTCAGCGGTTGCATGTCGACGGAGGATGCTGTGGACATTGGAGTCAGGGATCCCGACCGTGCTCCACCCGCCCCACCCCAAACCGCAGCGGGCAGCACGTGGCCCACTGTGTGTGCGCTTTGGGGAGTCTAAAGCCTTACAGCCCACCCCCCGTATTCTTCTCAGGTGGGGGAGGGTCAAGGGGGCCTAGGTAGGAACACTGGTCCCAGTCTGTTGCCGGCTGTGCCCACAGGTGTGTGTGCCCAGCTCCTTGACGCTGAAGCTGCAAGGCGTCCGCACTGCCCCCAAAGCCCCATCCCTAGCATTTGCGGGTGGGCCAGATGGAAGTGAAGTCCCAGTGACCCTGCGGGATCACAGCGGGTGGTCTCATCTGTGCCTGGCTACCCGCCTATCTGCCTTCCCCACAGCCCTTTGCCCCCATACAGGGCTTTCGGTAAAGACGCGGCCACCGTCCAGCATGAGAGGAAAGGCTGGACAGTGTCCAAGTACCACTGGTCATGTGTTGGCTGCTGCCAGCTTGACAGCATGGAGACCCCATGGCCCAGGAAGTCCGACCTGTCCTACAAGGATTGGGGACGACTGTAGGGATGCATCAGGTCCCATGGAGTAACCTAGCCCTGACCTTATCTGCCAAGGGGGTGATCGAAACACCTTGGGTCCCAGGCATGGCATGTGTGTCGGTGAGCTTCCTCCTGGATGGCGCTGCCTACACAGAGCTGGCTGGTCAAGGGTCGCATGTGAGGCCCGTTGGGGCCTGGCCTCTAGATCCGATACTGCTATAGGTGTTGTTGAAAAGACAGAGCATGATATGATCGTCCCTTGGGTATCGCTGCACCGGGGACCCTGTCGCTGCTCCCAGGTTCCCACTACCAGGTCCCCCTGGAGGCCTGGGATGTTGCCAGACTCCTTTTGCAGGGACACGATGGCTTGTGAGAGCCCATGCCCCAGGGTCCGGTGCTCATTGCGGATGTCCTGGGGGCATTGCGAGAGCTTTGGCTCCCATTCTTAGAGGAGATTGTGGTGGTCTTAAGGGACAAACATGTGCCTGGGGAAGAGAAGAATGACCAGAGGAAGCATTGGAGGAGGAGGAGGAGGAGGTGGAGAAGGACGAGGAGCAGGAGGAGGAGGAGGAGGGGGATAAGGAGGAGTTGGAGGAAGAGGATTGGGAGGCCTTAGAGCAGGAGGAGAAGGAGTGAATGATTGGGTGCAGGAGAGGGAACAAGTGGAGGAGGAGGATGTCCAGGATGAGGAGGAGCATGAGCCAAAGAGGAAGAGCAGCTGGGGGAGGAAGTTGAGGAGGACGAGATTAGAGGGAAGAGGATGAGGAGAAAAGGTAGAGCCACGGTTGGAATAACGTGAGCAGAAGTGTAGGAGCAGAAGGAGGAAGAGACCGAGGAGGAAGAGGAGGAACGGGAGGAGCTGGAGGAAGAGGATTGGGAGGGGTTAGAAGAAGAAGTGGAGGAGGAGGAGGGGGAGTGAATGACTGGGTACAGGAGAAGGACAAATGGAAGAGGATGATGTCCAGCATGAGGAAGAGGAGGATCACGAGCCAAAGGAGCAGGGGCAGCTGGAGGAGGGATTTGGGGAGGACGAGAGCAGAGGGAAGAAGAGGAGGTCAAAAGTCAGAGGTAGGGCAGGAAGGGCAGTAGCAGGAGAGGACCTGGAGAAGGAGGAAGATGCCTAGGAGGAAGAGTTGGAGGAGGAGGAGGAGGTGGAGGATCAGATGGAGGAGGAGGATTGGGAGGAGTTACGGGAGGAGGAGGAGAAGGACGACGAGGAGGAAGAGTGAATGATCGGATGCAGGCGAGGGAAGAAGTGGAGGAGGAGGAAGTCCGGGAGGATCAAGAGGAGGAGCACGAGTCGAAGAGCAGGAGCAGCTGGGGGAGGAAATTGAGGAGGACGTGAGCAGAGGGAAGAATGAGGAGAAAAGGTAGAGCCAGGGCTGGAAGAGCAGTAGCTGAAGAGGGGGAGCAGAAGGATGAAGAGGCTGAGGCTAAGACTTCCAATGCTATGTTGAATAACAGTGGAGAGGGTGGACATTCCTGTCTCGTTGGTGACTTGAGCTGAGAGCTTTTGCTCATTGAGATGACAGTAAGGTCGGGTCGTCCATAGGTGGCTTTATGATCTCGATGTGTGCTCCTTCTATCCCTACTTTCTTGCGGGTTTTTACCAGGAAAGGATGCTGTATTTTGTCAACCCTCTGTCTGCATCGATTGAGAGGATCCTGTGGTTCTCGTCCTTTCTTTTATTGATGTGATGAATCACGTTAATTGTTTTGTGGATGTTGAACCAGCCCTGCCTCCCAGGTACAAATCCCACTGGGTCATGGTGAATAACATCTTAATGTATTGTTGGATCCGAGTGTCTAATATCTTGTTGAGGAGTTTGGCATCCATGTGCATCAGGGAAATTGGTCTATACTTCTCCTTTTCAGTGGGGTCTCTTTCTGGTTTTGGAATCAAGGTAACGCTGGCTTCATAGAAAGAGTTTGGAAGTTTTCCTTCCATTTCTATTTTTGGAACAGCTTCAAGAGAATAAGTGTTAACGCTTCCTGAAATGTTTGCTGGCACTCCCCTGGAAAGCCATCTGGCCCTGCAGTCTTCTTCCTTCGGCAGGTTTTTGATTAGGAATTTGATTTCTTTACTGGCTATGGGTCTGTTCCAATTTTCCTCTTCCTCTTTCAGCTTTGGTAGTGTATATGTGTCTAGGAATTTGTCCATTTCTCCCAGATTGCCCATTTCATTGGCAAATAATTGCTCCTAATGTTCTCTTATTATTGTTTGCCTTTCTGCTGTGTTGCTTGTGATCTCTCCTCTTTCATTCTTGAGTTTATTTATTTGGGCCCTTTCCTTTTTCTTTTTCATCAAACTGATGACTGGCTTATCAATTTTGTTAATTCCTTCAAAGAAGCAGCTTCTGGGCTCATTGATCTGTTCTCCTATTTTGGTTTGTTTGTTTGTTTGTTTGTTTGTTTGAGGTTGTTTTTGTTTTTGTTTTGTTTGACTTTTGGTTTCCATAGCATTAATTTCCGCTCTAATCATTGTTATTTCCTGTCTTCTGAATGTTTAGCGTTTCATAGGGTGTTCTTTTCACAGCCTCTTAAGGCGTAAGGTGAGGTTGTGTCTCTGAGATCTTTCTTTCTCCTTTAGGAAGACCTGACTTGCTAGATAGGTCCTCTTATTACCGACTCTGGTGCGTCCCAGAGGTTTTGGGTTGTGGTGTTATCACTGACTTCCATATACGTTTTCATTAACTTGCATATACTTTTTATACCTTCTTTAAACCCTTGGTTTGCCCTTTCATTCTTTAGTAGGATGTTCTTCAGTCTCCCAGTATTTGTTACCTTTGCAAAATGTTTCTTGTAGTTGATTTCGAGTCTCGTAGTGTTGTGGTCTGAAAATATGCACGGTGTGACCTCGATCTCTTTGAACTTCCTTAGGGTTGACTACTTTCCCCAGGATATGATCTATAGAGGAGAATATTCCATGAGCACTGGAGAAGAACGTATATTCTGCTGCTTTATGATGAAATGTTCTGAAGATCTCTGTGAAGCCCATCTTGTCCAGTGTGTCATTCCAAGCCCCCGTTTGCTTGTGGATTTTTTGTTTAGATGATCTGTCTATTGCAGCGAGTGGGGTGTTGAAGTCTCCCCCTCTGATGGCATGACTAAGAATGAGGTTCCTTATGTTTGTGATTAATTGCTTTGTGTGTTTGGTTGCTCTCAAATACGCCACATAAATGTTTTCAATTGCTAGGTCTTCTTGGTGGATAGACCCCTTGATTATGACATCATGCCCTTGTGCATCACTTGACACAGTCTTTACATTAAAGTCTAGAGTGTCTCATAGAAGTATGGCTGCTTTGGCTTTGTTTTGTTGACGGTTAGCATGACAGATGATTCTCCATCCTCTTATTTTCACTCTGAACTTGTGTTTACAACTAAAGTGGGTGTCTTGTAAACAGCATATCGATGGCGCTTGTTCTCTCATCCATTCTGTTCCCCTATGTCTTTTGACTGGAGCATTGACTCCACTGACATTTATTTTTTAAAACATTTTTTTCAACGTTTATTTACTTTTGGGACAGAGAGAGACAGAGCATGAACAGGGGAGGGGCAGAGAGAGAGGGAGACACAGAATTGGAAACAGGCTCCAGGCTCTGAGCCATCAGCCCAGAGCCTGACGCGGGGCTCGAACTCACGGACCGCGAGATCGTGACCTGGCTGAAGTCGGACGCTTAACCGACTGGGCCACCCAGGCGCCCCTCCACTGACATTTAAAGTGAGTACTGAAAGATATGAATTTATGGCCATTATCTTCTTTGAAGAGTTGGAGAAAAAAAAATCTATATATCTTTATATCTATATCTACATCTACATATATATATTTATATATCTCTATATATCTAATTATATATTTCTATCTATAAATATAAATAAATAAAAATAAATAAAAATATAATTATAAGTATACATATACATATACATATACATACACATATACATTGAGAAAAGATAGATGTTGATAGGTAGATAGATAGATAGAGAAATAGATAGATAGATAGATAGATAGATAGATAGATAGATAGATAGATAGATAGATAGATAGATGATAGATACATAGATAGATAGATAGATAGATAGATAGATAGATAGATAGATAGATAGATAGATAGATAGATAGATAGATAGATAGATGATAGACAGATAGATAATCATTTCTCCCCTTTAGTGTCCCCCCTTAAAATAGCATGCAGGAGTGATTCAGCGGTCACAAACTCCTTTACATTTTGTTTGTCTGGGAACCTTTTTCTCTCTCCTTCTATTTTGAATGACAGCCTTGCTGGATAAAGAATTCTTGGCTGCGTAAGTTTCTAATTCAGCACTTTGAACAAATCCTACCCCTCCCTTCAGGCCTGCCAAGTTTCTCTGGCCAGGTCTGCTGCAAACCTGATCTATCTTCTCTTGTAGTTTAGGGACTTGTTTTCCCTTGCTGCCTTCATGATTCTCTGCCTGAGTACTTTGTGAGCTTGAATATGATATGCCTTGCTGCCTTGTAGAGGGTCAGTTTTTGTTGAATCTAATGGGGGTCCTTGGTGCTTCCTGGATTTTGATGGCTGTGTCTTTCCCCAGGTTAGCAAAAATTTCCACTATGATTTGCTCACATACCCCTGCTACCCCTATTTCTCTCTCTCCCTCTTCGGGACCCCTATGATTCTGATGATGTTCCTTCTGCATGAGTCACTGATTTCTCTAATTGCTCAACCGTGCTCTTTTCCTTAATCTCCCTCGATTTTCCTGCTTCCATATTCTCCATCAGTTTGTCCTCCGTATCGCTGATTCTCTGTTCTGTCTCATCCATCCTTGACACCGCTGCATCCATCCGTCATTGCAGCTCAGTTATGTCATTTTTAATTTCATTCTGGACAGCTTTTACTTCATGTTTTCTCTGCACAAAGGGACTCTAATCTACATTGGACCGCAGCTAGTATTCTTATCATCATGCTTCTACATGCTGCTTCAGTCATCTTGCTTGTATCTGTGTTGGTTGAATCCCTGGCTCTCGTTGCTTCATGCTCTTTCTCTCTGGGTGAATTCCTTCCTTTCGTCATTTTGAAGGGAGAAAAGGAACTCATGAGGTAGAAAATGCAAATGAACTATTCAAAGTATAAAATGTTAAAAGTAAAAAATTAAAAACACACACGTAAAAAAGGGAATGAATGATGCTAGATTCTAGGCATGTTTCATCTGGGTGTTGAAAGGGGTTTGACACGAGAGAAAAAAAAGTGGGAGTGGAGAAAAATTTAGAAAGTAAAAAATATTACAAAGGGAAATGTTGTGAGAATTTGAAAAATCAAAACACTGAAATAGACTAAAAGGAGAATATGGGAGTAAAATAGAATATGTGAATATAGACACGAAAGGAAAGAATAATGTAGAAGCATATTAAAGAAAATTAGTAAAATTTCCACCTGTGCAGTCTCCTTCGCCTCTCCGGGCACAGAAGCACCTCCCTTCCTGAGCCTCCTCGCTCTCCAAGTTCACTTCTCCATGCAAGGTACCTGTTGAAGTCTGTGGTTCAGGATATGCAGATTGCTGTGCTAATCCTCCCGTCAGTTTCCTGGGTGGGTAGGATGGTTTAGTGTTGGTCTGGCTGTATTTCATGCACACGAGACACTTAAGAAACTTCCATGCTGTCTGCCATCTTGGCTCCTCCCCAGGGAGGTGAGATCTGTAACACCAGTTCTCCGATATGAGATATCCCACAGGACAGTGGTGGTCGATGACAAAGCGGAAAAGGACATGGGCCAAACAGGGAGGCCACCCTGGAGGGGGAGGCAGAGAACTGGCTCCAGACCCGGGAAGGGGAGGGAGGGGCTCAAATGCTGGAGCCACGCCCACTTCCCTTCCTGCTGATTGTTCCTGAACAGCAGCCAACTGTCTGGGTCTGGTGTGGAGATCCTTCACCCCAAGGACCCACGGTCAAAAAGTTCACTGCCCTGCCTCTGCCCCACCTCCACCACAGCCACAGCCACAGCCACTGCAGTGTGCGGAGGCCCACGGGGCCATGGGCGTGCCTCCCAAATGCTGGTGGGCTCCAGAAGGAGGCAGCAGGCATTTAAAAACCTTGGGCCTCGACGCTCCACCTGCTGGGCCAGACTATCTGGAGCCTCATGCCTCAAGTTCCCACTCTTTGTGCTCTATGGCCCTCCTAGCCTGAGGATGGGCTAGGGCCCCAAAGCAAATGAGTCATGTTCTGGAAAACGCGGAGATTCCTGAGAATACCGGGCCTCCATTCTGCTGGAAGAGGGCGTTCGAGAGTCCAGGAATCGTGGCCACACCCCTGTCTCAGTCCCAGATAATTTCCCACATTCATACACATGAATACACACAGGCACAGGCACACACACACACACTCCCCCTCTGTGGCTATCTCTAGTTGTGACTTACTCTCCTTCCTCTGCCTCCTTCCATGTCCCTCTGGTCTCTGTCTGTCTCTGAGTCCCTGTGATCATTTTTTCTAGGGAACGCTTCCTCCCTCCCCCACCTCCGTCTCTCTTTCTGTGTCTCTGTCCTGTCCCTGGACAGTCTCATTGCATCTGGGTTTCCGTGTGCTGTGCATGCCCATATGGACATAGTAGGCTGCTGATGGACAGGGCTGCAAGGGAACACACAAAGGGACGCGTAAGTAACAGGGGTCAGAGCACATCCAGACCTCCTAAGCCGTGACTGCCTCCAGGCAGCCCACACAAACTGGATATACATGTGAACTGTGAAAGGTCAGTCCCTTGGCCTTTGCCCTGTAGGTTGCAGCCAGCTGGGAGGTACTGAAACCCAAGGGACTCCCCAGTGTTTAGAGGGTGTGAAGAAAGGGCAGGGGCCGAGGAGGCTGGGAACCTAGTCGTGGCTGGTGTTTCTCCACATGCCATGTTCCAGTGCCATTGGTACTGGAAGGTTGGTATCAGTTGTGGCTCCCTTTCCTCGGCATCTCAACGCAAGCTCCCGTGACCCAATGGAAGTCCTGAATCTGCCCTAGTTTTCAGCCAGGTTTGGGCCCCAGGACAAATGCGTGTGGGGTGTGAGGAGGGAAAGCAAGTGTGGGTCGTGGGGAGGAGCTAGCCTCGTGAGTGGGATGTGGCAGAGGGCATGCGTGAGTGCAGAGGTCCAGTAGAGTGTCTGTGAGTGTATTGTGGCTGGCGCCTGTGAGTACTTTTGCCTGAGACCTAGCGTTTGTGCTGGCAGCGTGTGCGTGTCTGTGTCCACGTGCCGCGTGGCCGTGCATCTTTGTGCCTGAGTGAGTGTGTGTAGGCCGTTGGCAAGTGAAGGAAAGAGACTGGGGGCTTTCCTGACTTGGTGGGTAAGGGGGAGGCTCAAGTGCCCAAGTCCAGCGAGTGTAATCCCTTCGCTCCTGGGATCGACACGGAGCTACCTGATCACCTTTCATGACGGGAGGAAAGCCTGGACTTTGCCTGGGTCCGCTCGTCTTGTGTTGCCTTGGCCAGGGGCAAGTTGGGGTTGGGCCTTCCATGGCCCAGCGGAGGAGGAACAACGTTCCCTGCAAGGAAGCGGGGATTAGTGGAGGGAGGCAGCAGATAGCATGAGTAAGTCTGGACCTGCTCCTGGACCGGCCTAGGGGGATCATCGCAAGGTCTTGTGGTCCCAGCCAGGGTATGGGTCTCGGTGAACGTCCTCCTGGATGACCCTGCAGAGACAGGCCTGGCTGGTCTAGGGCCCCTTGCGAAGTTGGGGCCCGGCCCCTGGGCCCCAATATTGTGGTAGGTGTTGTTCAAACTGAAAGGCATTGCCTTCTTGTCCCAGGCAGTCCCTGCACCTGGGACCCAGATTTGCTCCCACGTTCCTGCCACGGGGTCTCCCAGCGATGCATGGGAGTTTGACAGGCCCCATTTCTCTGGAGGGAGTGAGTTGCATAGGTCAGGTGCACCAGGCTCTGGGTCTGCTTTCCTGTCTTGCCCACCCCCTACATCCTCTGCTGAGGGCAGCTTGAGGGCTCACCACTGGACCTGTTCGTCTCCCTTTCTGGGTAAATATTTGCCTCTCTGTCTGTCACAGTGGCCACCCCCTCTCAGCCCCCTACCACCTGTTCAGCCTCTCCCCATCCACCTGCGTTTCTATGCTTTGCTGTCACCTGAAGCTGTGGTGTGCTGCCTCATATATCACAGCCACCCTGGAGCATTTCTGTACCCCGTACGTATCCTGACATGGTCCAGCCAGTCTGGAGGAACCTCTTCTGTGTCACAGAAGCAACATGTTGGCCAGGGGTCCCGGCACACCAATTTGGCAATCCTAGAATCCCCCGCCTGCCTGGCAGCCTCCTTGTCCCCTAAAGAGGGAGGGGAACACTTCATTCCACCAAAGGGAAAAGGCAATGCATGAGTGTGTTGCCTGGCCAGGCAATGCATCTCGAGCCTCCAATCCTGCAGTGTCTCTGTGGTGTGTGTGTGTGTAGCTGCTGCTGTCTGAAGGAGACAGGCAGGGAGTCCACATCACCACTGCCCTGACACGGAGGGAGACCACATCACTGCCCTCGCTTCACACCTTCTGCAGCTTATTGGTTCCCCAAACTGGTAACGTGGCTTCGTGTAGACCCTGGGGCGTGTCCCTCACTTGCGTCCCAAAGCTACATCCCCCAACCCCCTGATACCTTTCAGAGGCCCTTGAAATCATGCTGTCTGTGGCACAGGGGGACAGTGTTTTGAGTCAGCGCCCACGCTCAAGGCAGCCTGCCGCCTAAGTGAGTGGTAAAGGAAATGGGACCAGGATGAACAGACATACAGCCAACGAAGACCTGGGGAGGGTCCCTGTGAGAAGATGGCCAAGCACTGTGGGAGGAAGGGGACCGCTGTCCGTGAGACAGGCACAAGCTCCAGGAGTCCCAGGTCCCATGGTCACGGGTCTTTCCTGTGCAGGGCCACACACGGGAGGAATGGGCAGCCAATCATGAAGGGGACGGTGTGTGCGTGCCAGCGTGTCACTTTCCAGGCAACGGGGACAAACGGCAAGAGCAGCGCGCATGCTACGCAGCCTCCCCTAGTGTGGCGTCCTCCCCACGTCACACACCTCTTGTCACCGACCTTCCCGAGCCAGTGCACTGCTAGACTGCTGTCATGGCATACATGTCTCCTTGGAGCAAGGATGGACGTAGAGAGTATACAAAGGAGGCTGAGCAGATGGAAAACCAGGGGGCACAGCTGAAATGCTTCTCCCAGACAGCCAGGGTGATCCGCTCAGTGGAGTTGTTGGACTAGTGGCACAATGAACAAAGGTGGCGGTGTAAATGGGAAAAGCGTGGAGGTCCCCTTTACCCGTGTGTGTAGAGCCGCGTGCCCAAAGCACCGTGGAATGCAAAGGTCACTTTCGCATGCCCAGAAGCCAAACCGGACACCCAGAGGGCACGCAGGGCCTGCTGCAAGCCCCCGGGAGGAGTTGCACTGCTTGGGGTCCAGAGCCTTCCTGACTAGGCAACAGAAGCGCCCCAGTTTCCGGGTGACCTAGGGGCGGGACCGCCGAAGCCACGCACACCACCCTCCCTATGGTTGGTCCTGAAGGCAGTGAAGCAGCCTGGGCGTGGCTTGGAGTTCCCTCAGCCTCAAAGCCACAGACGCACCTCTCACCACAAAGGTCTCCTAGGCGGCAGCAGCATAGCGCTAGCCACCGCGAGGCATCCTGGGTACAGCACCATGCGCATGCGACCCCTCGACGTTTGGGCTCTGGGAGGAAGGGGGGAGCGAGTTGCCAGACATTGCCCTCAGGTCTCCACTGACTGGGTCTGGGGAGGGGGCCGTGACCTCACCTCCCGCTTCGTCGTCGATAGCAGCCACAGTTCGTGTCTCGGGCCGGGGCCGCATGATGCGCAACTCGTGTTTCCGAAACATTGGGGATGCCCGGTGTCCCTATGCCGCCTTCGACCAGGAAGGGGGCGGTCCAGAGACAAGGGCCCGTGGGGACAGTGGGTCTCCGGCAGGGCCGGAGGTGCCGCAGGCCGAAGGCTTGCAGGCCACCAGCGAACAGCCTGTGCAGGAAGGCCAGGCCCGACCCGAGGGGCAGGTGGGCGGCCCCAGTGAGATATCAGTGCCGCTGGGGCATGGCATAGTGGGGGTGGAGGCGCTGTGGGGTCTGGAGTAGAAGGAGGTTGAGGTGGCGGCCGCGGAAGAGGACGCGCCTGGGGAAGAGGGGCATGACCAGAGGAAGAAGGGGGAGGAGGACGAGGAGCAGGAGCCGGGGAAGGAGAAGGTCCAGGTTCACGAGGAGGAGGACGTGAAGGACGAGGGGGAGCAGCAGGAATAGAAGAGCAGAAGGAGGAGGAGGAGGAAGAAGAGGGGGAGAGGCAGCAGGAGTAAAATAATAGAAGGAGGAGGAGAAGCAGAAGCCCAAGCAGAAGAAGGAAGAGCGGAAGGAGGAGGAGTTGGCGGAAATGGAAGGGGAGGAGCAGGAGCAACGGGGTATACAAGAGGGGGCAGTGGCGGCGGCGGTGGCGGCGGTGGCAGGGGAAGAGGACCAGGAGGAGGAGCAGGAGGAGGAAAGGAAGGCGTGGGAGCCATTAAAGGGAGAGCCGAATTGCAAACCGAGGAGGAAGAGGAGCAGGAGAAGGGAGCGCTGGAGGAGGAGCAGCAGGGTCAGGAGGAGGTGGAAGGAAAGGAGGACAAGGAGGAGCGGGAGGAGGTGGAACAGAAGCCGTGTGAGCAGGAAGGTCGATGGGTGGAAGAAGCCCAGCATCTGCAGGTGAAGCAGGATAAGAAGAGGCAGTTCGAGACAGGCCTCAGTCATTGCCCTTCCCCACTGGAGGCTCTGGAGGCCCTTCAGATAGAGCTACAGCCCGTGAATAAACAAGCCAGCCGGGGGCACGCTAGACTCAAACTCAGGATGTGGCAGAGGCGGCGGCATCATCTGGAACAGAGAAGTGCCCTTATCCAGGGCATCCGTGGTATCTGGGCCAAGGCTGTGTCCTTCCTGCTGCTGGTGGAGGGTCTAGAGGGGGCTGGGCTTGCACAAGAGGAAGGAAAGGGAGGTGACATTTAGAGGAACCCAGGACAGGGACTGGAGCTAAGCCACGCTCCAGTGGCCGGGAAGGTGCAAACATGATCCCATCCAGTGGTCCTGGCTCTGCAATGAGTGTGGGAGGAGGGCAGTGCTGGGGTGGTGGAGGCACCTGTGCTTTATGTCACACCTGGCACGGAAACAGCGCTGAGAGAGTGCGGAGTGGCGGTGGAGGTCGAGGCCAGGACTGGGAAATGACCGAGGGCTTCTTCCCATGCAAAGCCGCGTGGGGGCACGTTATGGGTCCCGCTAAGCATCTTGCTGCGGGGAAAGCGATGCGTATGCCCACTGGTCGGCGTGAGACTGGATGTGTGCTGTGTGGCTGTGTGGCTGTGTGGCTGTGTGGAAGTAAGCGTCCTCAGTGTCCTCATGAGCACACAAGGCTAGGCGTGGATGCGGGCGTCTGGGCATGCACAGCCTCCTGTGCATGTCTAGCAGATCCCTGCGGAATCCTGAGATCCCATGGGCCTGGATGCAGCCTGTGGGGAGGGCGTGAGGCCCTGGGGGAGGATGCCAGTGCCTGGGGGAGGACGCCAGGATGCGGTCCACACTGGTTCTCTGGGTCGAGGTCTCTCACGCCCAGCACCTGAAGGCTCTTTGACCTGCAGCAGTTTGTGAACCACCCTCAGATGTCAGCCCTGATTAGTAAGCACGATGAAAGCATGCTTCGCCACATGACCAATTTGAAGGTCGGCCTGGGAGTGGGAGGTGGTGTGGGTGGGTGGCTGTGTGGGTGGGGAAGGTGGTGGGGAGAAGTGGTGTGTTCCTTTCTCAGTGGAGGGCGGGTCTCCTGGAACAAGATTTCACATTTCTGCCCCACATTTCTACCACGGCAGGTGGAGCAACACAAGTTTCCCAGGGAATGCCGGAAGATCCTGCTGTTTTTTGGCAAGAACTCCTACTTCCAGAATGAAGTTGTTACGAAGGAGTAGGTCCTTGGCCTTGCTGGTAAGTGTCCACTGAATGCATGGGCGGCAGTGGGTGGAGGGTTGAATGTGATTAGTTCTCTGGCGGCTTCTCACATACTCGTCTTCCTGCAGGGTATAGGGCGTCTCATTCCAGTCCCATCCAGTGGTACCCAAGGTACAGACAGGAGGCCTACAGACGCAGGCATGTCAACAGCAGCCTCAACTTCTTCAACTGGTTCTCTGACCACAGCTTTGCCGGCTCTAGCAGGATTGCTGAGGTGGGGCCCTGTAACAAGGAAGGGAGGTGATTTTCATGGGTTCCCCCACTGCGTGGGATAGCTACCTGAGGCCTGGCCTGTCTCCCCTACCAGATAATCATAGAGGATATTTGGCGCAATCCCCTGATGTATTTCAAGATGAAGGAGGCCCCAGGAGAGATAACTGAGAGGGAAAGAGGTGAGCAGCCAAGGGTGTGGGCACTGAAATGTGTGCCATGGGGCCCATGGCACAATTCTCTTCTGCATGGAGGCACCGAGACTCACAGTGGCACAGAAGGTGACACCAGGTCAAAAGGACATCGGCCTGAGACAGGGAGTCTTAAGAAGTAACGTGTCAAAGAGGCTTTGCCCCTTTGGGGAGGCTGAAGGTGGGCAGTGGGCTAGACAACAAGAATGAGCAAATCGGGACATCCAAAGCTGGATCATCAGTTAGCATGGTGACAACTGTCATTCCAGGACCATTAACCCCACCCTCAGGCGTCCTACCACCATCCCACATGTTGTCTGGCTTCTGGAGCCATTGTCAGCTTTGGCACAGCTTATCACACCCTCCCATTCTACTTTCCGTTTGGAAACATGCAAGCAACCTTAAACAGGGCCAAGATAAGACTCTCACCTGTCCGGTGTGTGTGTGTGGGGGGGTTGTGTCTGTGTGTCTCTGTCTGTGTGTACCCTTATATCCCAGGGATATGCACAATCTTGAGAAGACTATAAGGAGCATCGCACTTCATGGACCCTAGTGGAAAGCCTCCGACGCTCACCGATGGTCCACAAGATTCTCCTGCCCACGAAATAAGGACAAGGCTCGTGGTGACACGTGGCACAGGGTGGGGGTCCAGTACATTTCAAGAAATATAGAATGGGTGATAAACAGCATGAAGTCTTTGTGTGTGTTTTCGGCTCAGGTACGCTCTCGGGCGTGTCCATGTATACATGCGACTGTCCAGAGGTGTAAGTGTTCTCTGCCTGCACATTGGAGTTCCAAGAAAGGGCGGGACGTAGGACATTGTCTTTAGGGATGGGTCACACATTGGGATTGCATGTGAGGTCAGTAAGATTGAACCAATGGAGAGTTGAGTGAGGGAGGACAGGGCACAAACCTGAGAGAAAGGCCAGCGCCCAGGTTCATATCTTTCCAGTGAAAATGAGGAAATTCAAGGAAATGGAGAGGCCAGCACAGGCCAGGGATGTCCAATACTCAGGGTTTGATGATGTCCATGATGGTGCCCCCAGAATCCCGCATGGTGACATCCTCAGTCATGTTGACTGAACCGCCACACACAGGAATTCTGCATGGTCTCTGCATGGTTCAGCAAACATGAATCAGACTCCCAGGTAGGAAGTAATGGACAAATGAGGGAACAGAACACACAGGAGGCACACAGAAACGAGACACACGCTGGCAGGGTAAGTCTCTCCCAGCCAGGAACATGCCACATGGCAAAGGAGGAAGTGGGAAAACGTTGCTAGACCACCTTTCACACTTTACGCCTGCATCTGAAACGTGCAAGCCAGTGACGTTTGAGCCCCTAGGGTACAAAGGGTTTGAAAACAGAAGAACGGAAAATAGATGTGTGACTTAGTGGTCACAGCAAGGCAGCTGCATTTGGGGACATTAACTGGCTGGCAGTGAGTGCATGGCCAATCCTCTGACGAAGGTCCTATGGGCACGGAAGGATTTCTGGCTCCGGGAACATATAAGAGAACACGCAGAAGCCCCTCCACCTGACAGCAGGACAGCAATTGGATCTGTCAGTGGAAGAAAGGGGTTGAATTCAGAGGGAAACACACTCAAGCGCAGAAGCATACACCAAAGACAAGACAGGCCATCAGAGCCACAGCTGACACAACACGCAGGTGTGCAGAAACGAAGGCGGTTACACGGGTACACCTGTGCCCACTTGGGCCAGGCAAGCAGGCATCACCAGAGAGGCGTTGGCACAGGCAAAGCCAGGAAAGGACACAGACACGCCAGGGCTCACTCAGGGAGACAGAGGAGCACAGGCAATGCAAGACATTTCCTGTACACAGAGAACAGCAGGACGGTCCCAACAGGCCAATGAGAGACGGGTGTGCTTCAGAGATAGGGAAGTCAGAAGGCTCCTGAATTGCAGAGGGTGTCCCCTGTCGAGGGACAGCACTCTGGAGCCCACACACGCTGGTGTTGTGGTGGAAGAGGCCGGTAGGCAGCACATACAGTTGTGCAGGGGGTTTAGCAACTCCTGGACCCTCGGGCTCCCCAGGGAGTGCTGCGGCTACGGGAGGACACCCGGGGCTGCAGGGTGTGCATCCTGAGGGCTGTAATCCCTCGGACACAGAGCACCCAGGCCTCTGACCACGGTCCCTGGACACAAGTGTCCACACTTGAGGGTTTGGCTCTGGGAGCCGTGAGGGCATTCCACACCCACACCTTGCCCATACATTCTCTTTGGGACAGGCCGGGGGGAAAAGTCACCTGGCCCCTCAGCAGGTATTGGCGGGAGATATGAACATGTGGGGGACCCTGTCTTCCCCTTTCCAGTAAAGTGTTCCTGCTCGGCAAGACCTATCAAGTAACGGCCTGCTTGTGCAGAAAGATGCCCCAAAGGGCCCAACATCATGACCACTGAGGCCGTATTCCCACTGCAGAATCATGGGCCATACTTTCTTTGGATGTTCATACCCAAAGACATGGGCCAGCACAGGGAGCTCTTCCAGGGTACCCCGACGTTTACACATCAAGCAGCTGAGAAGACGTGCTTCTCCAGCCAGTGTGCAGACAGCAGCGAGAAAAAGACCTGCCATCCCTTCTAGAGAGTGCGACAGCCTCCGCCCTGGAAGAGGTAAGGCTTGGGCGTACAAATCCGGACTCCACAGCGTGCTGACACCCCGCTGACCATGTTGTCTGCATATTGGTAGGGGCAAGAAGCCTCCATGCATTGGGACTGCCAAAGCCTTCTCTGGAATAGAGCCACTGCAGGGAAGACTCTTGTGCTTCAGAGTACTGCAGTGGGGATCCTGGCGGGCTTGGGCAGCTTGGGAGACAGGAAGATTAGTGTGGGGATATCAGTCTCAGGCACGCTGTACTAGGGCCGTGTAACTTGGGGATAGAGAAGAGCCTGCAATGGACAGGGCTGAACTCTGTCTACTGCACTGCTAGCACGGTGGAGATTTGCCCCATCCCTAGCACAGACATCTCTGGCAAGCAGCCATCTGCTGTGGAAGGAGTACCCCAGTACTCACCTCTTCCTAGGTGAGGCTCATCCCAGTCCTTTCTAAGCTCCAGGCCTGCACAGGACCTCTGCACAGAATGCTAAGGCTGCACAAGTCCATCGTTCCCTATGTGGCCGAGGCAGCCTTTGTCCAGACACTCAGGCCAAGGAACGCAGGCCGCCTGGGACGAGGCGACCTCCCTGAGGGCCTGCTGGTGTTTGCCCTTGGGAGTCTTCTCACAAGTCTCACGTGGGGTGTGGGACACGTGGCATAAGCCTTTTGACCCAGAGGAAGAACTGCACCCGACTCATCACGGCTGATGATGAGAGGGCAGCGGGCACATGGGAGAGGATGACATGTCCGTGGCCTTTGAGAGCCCCACCTCCCCGTGAACCTCCCCTATGTTGTCTTGCAATCTGGGCCACCCATTAGTAACCTGAGGTCATTTCAGAAACAGCGAAGTTCACACAAGGGCATCAGTACTAGGACTCCTTCAGGAGTCTTGTGGGTGTGAGGGTGTGATCAAATTGGTTGATGAAAAAATTAGGTATTTTGTTTTGTTCACAATTTTATTTTCAACATTCATTCTCAAATTTGTTATGCTTTATTATATGATTTCTTAAAAACTCCTTCAAAATATGATTTGATTTTCAATCTGGAACACCTCTTAAATTTTTATGTATTGAAAATTGGGATGACAAGTTTGAAGTCAATATTAAAAAGCCTCTCAAATTCATTCCATCTGACAATATTGCCCAAATTGTTGATATTTTATTTGATTTTAAAATGTCTCAACTTATCTTTTTAAAAGTTATTTATTTTGAAAGAGAGAGAGATAAAGAGACATCAAGAGAGAGAGAGAGAGGGAGAGTTCAGAGGAGGGGCACAGAGATGGTGAGATAGAATCTCAATCGTGAATTAGTAAACCAAAAGCTCTGAAGAAACAAAAGCCCAGGACCAGATCAATTCTACTATAAACTTAAAGAAGAGTTACTCCCTGTTCGTCTCAAAGGAATTTCAACTTCATTCTATGAGACCAGCATTAACTTGATATCAAAATCTGAAAACTAGTCCACTAAGGAAAGAAGGACAAGCCCATATGTTTAATGAACATAGATGCAAATATTCTCAAGAAAATACTTGCACACTGACTCTAATACTTTATAAAAAAAAAGTATTCACCAGAATTGAGGGAGATTTTTTCCTAGTTTGCAAGTATAGTCCAATATTCACAAATCAATTAACATGTTACACTACACCAATGAGATAAAGAAGAAGAGCCACATCATCATTTCAACAGATGCAGGAAAAGCATTTGAACAAGTACAACATGCATTCATGATAAACACCCTCGGCAAATTAGGTTTAGAGGAAAAATACCTCAACATAATAAAGGCCATCTATGAAAAACTCATAGCTAAAATCTTTTTCAATGGGGAAAACCTGAAAGCTTTTCCCATAAGCTTAGGAACAAGACTAGGATGTACACTCCCACCACTTTTTTATTCAGCACAGTACTAGAACTCCTAGCCACAGCAATTAGACACTAAAAAGAAGGAAAAGGCAATGGAATCAATAAAGAAGAAGAAAAATGTTCTCGATTTATTGAGGACATGATACTCTACTGTAGAAAACCTGAAAGATTCCACGGACAAAAGTGTGAGAACTGAAGAACTAATCAGTAAATTCATAGGGTACAATCAACATACAGAAATCTGTTGCATTTGTATACACTAATAATGAAGCCCCGGAAAGACAGATTAAGAAAACAATCCCATTTATAATTGGACCAAAAAAATAAGATATCTAGGGGTAAACATATACAAAGAGGTGGATAACCTATACTCTGAAACCTATTAAATAAGGTTGAAAGAAACTGAAGTCAACACCAAGAAATGGATAATTCCATGCTCATGGATAGAAGGGGCAAATAATGTTAAAATGTCTATGTTACCAAAGCGATCTACATATTTAATGTAACCCCGATGAAAACACCAACGGCATTTCTCACAGAACTAGAACAAACAGTCCTAAACTTTATATGGGACCACCAAAGTACCTGAAGAGCAAAGCAATCTTAAGCAAGCAAACAAACAAACAAACAAGCAAACAGACAGACAGACGAACAAAGAAACTCTGGAGGCATCACAAACTCCAGATATCAAGTTATACTACAAAGCTGTAGTTATCAAAACTGCATGGTGCTGGCACAAATTGGAACGTAGACCAAAGGAACAGAACAGAATACCTAGAAATAAACCCACAAGTATCTGCTCTATTCATCTTTGACAGAGCAAGAAAGCATATAAAATGGGAAAAAGGTATCCTCTTCAGCAAATGGTGTTGGAAAACTGAACAGAAATGTGCAAAAGAACGAAACTGGACCACTTTCTTACAAAACACATGAAAATAAATCCAAAATGGATTAGAGATAAAAATCCTAGAAGAGAACACAGGCAGTAATTTTTTGACATTAGCCAAAGAAACGTTTTCTAGGTATATCTCCTGAGACAAAAGCAAAAATACAAAAACAAAAGGAAAATAAACTATTGGGATTGCATCCAAATAAAAAGCTTCTGCACAGCTAAGGAAAAACTCCAATAAAATGAAGGGCAACCTACAGAATGGGAGAAGCTATTTGCAAATGACATATCCAGTAATGGATTAGTATCCACTATATAAAGAACTTACAAAACTCAATACTGAAAAACGAAATTATCCAATTAAAAAATGGGCAGAAGTCCTTAACAGACACTCCTGCATGAAGACATCCAGATGGCCAACAGACACGTGAAAAGATGTTTATCATCACTTACCATCAGGAAATTGCAAGTCAAAAGGACAATGAGATACCACCTCACACTCTTTGGAATAGCTAAAATCAGCAACACAATGAACAACAGGTGTGGATGAGGATTCGGAAAAAGAACTTTTGCACTGTTGATGGGAATGCAAACTGGTGCAGTCACTGTGGAAAACATAGTGGGTTCCTCAGAACGTGAAAACTACAACTGCAGCAATCACACTACTGTGTATTTACCCAAAGAATCCAGAAACGATAATTCAAAGAGAGAGAAGAACCCTGATAATTATGGCAGCATTATGGAACAGCCACGTGTCCATCAAATGATGAATGGATAAAGATTTAGTATGTATACATGATGTGGTATTATAATGTGCTATTATACACACATAATTATATGATGTGGTATCTTATGTATAATACCCACACACAGGGGAATAGTACTCAGCCACGTAAAATAATGAAATCTTGCCATCTGCAACAACATGAATGGAGCTAGAGAATATAATGCTAGGCAAAATAAGTCGGTCAGCGACAGATACCATATGACTTCATTCATATGTGAAATTTAAGAAACTAAATAAATGATCAAATGTTGGGGAAACAGAGTAATAGACAAATCAAGAAACATGCACTTCATTATAGATAACAACATCCTGGTTACCAGTGTGTGTGTGTGGGGGGGGTGCAGATGTAGTGAGTGAAATATGTGATGGGGATTAAGGAGTGCACTTGTTGCCATGAGTACTGGGTATTGTAAGGAATTGCTGAATCAGTATATTGTACATCTGAAACTAATATAACACTATATGTGAAAAAAAAAAGAGGCATCCTTGTGGCTCAGTTGGTTGGCCATCCAACTTTGGCTCAGGTCATGATCTCTCAGTTCGTGGGTTCAAGCCCTACATTGGGCTCACTGCTGTAGGCATCACCCCCACTTCAGATATGCTATTCCTCTCTCTCTGACCCTGCTTGCATTCTCTCAGAAAGAAATAAGATATTGTTTCAAAACCATAAAATATTTAAAAATAAATTCAGTTTATCAGAAAAAGAAAAAAAAAAACATTTAGAGCACCTAATTAAGTTACTGGATTTTCTGATATTTTAGGTTTCAGGAAATTCATTTGTTTGAATATGTGTTATTATCTCTTTTTAGGTATTCTCTGTCCGGTCCTGTTTTAATGATAATAATAATAATAATAATAATAATTAATAATAATAATAATAATAATAATAATAATAATAATAGCAATAATAATAGGATTCTATATAAGGGGTGTTTGCTATGTTCAGATATTGTTCTAAACTCTTTAGATGATCATTATATTCATCTCTTGGTCTTACATATATGAGAACGAAAGCACAAATCATTAAAAAAATCTGTGCCGATGATCACACACCTAGTACTGGTGAGACAGGATGTAAACTTGGGTGAGTTGACACTAGAGGACACTATTTCATGCCACCTCTCAGTTCCATCACATGCCACCTGTGTTGACCTTGGGAGCAGATAAGTTCCTTAACCTCTGAACTTCTTCAATTTGCTGATATGTAAAAGGAGGTTAATAGTAACCCCTCCCTCATAGGGCCCTAAGGAGAATGACAGGAAGTACTTGTGAAATGTTCAGAACCTCACCTGGTATGAGTAAGAACTAAGTAAGTGTTGGCAAGAAACATCTCAGCCAGCCTAGCTGGTCCCCAAGTCTTACTCATTTGCTCCAGTGTTAGAGTTATGGGGTTATGCTAGTTTTTCAAAGAAATGACTTGCATCGCTTTCATTCTCTTGCTGCTTTTTCTTAAACCAGTTGTAGTCATTTACATTGTCTCCAAAACATTCATTGTCTGTTTTATTGGCATGTGTACATAGGAGTTTTTAATAACCAAAAGCTCTATAATGTTACCATGTTTAACTTTAATAATTTGATTTCCTTGAATTTTCTGTTTACAAGAAAAAAAGTTTAATTTTAGTGACTTGGTAAATTGGTTAACTTTTAAATTTCTTGGTTAAATACAACAATACAAGGAAATACAAGAAGTACAAGATATACAAGGAAAACATCTAACACTTTCAAGTTGGGTCACATTTGTTCCCTCTCCAGTTGCTCTCTCAGGCTACTCTCACCTCGTGGGCTTCTCTTCTAAGACTGAAATTCTCTTGACTCTGTTTATCTCCTTCCAACAAGTGTCAATTATACATAACTGCGATGAAGGAAGGGAGATCAGATTTTTCATGAATCTTCCTGATGAAATTACATGATCCAGGCTCACAAGGTAATAATTTAGCATTCTCTCATACAAACAAGAAATAATTAGAAATATAGTCAGAGAATTGGCACCATTTGCCATAACAGAAGTAAAAGGAGAAGGAGGTGGAAGGAAGGAAGGAAGGAAGGAAGGAAGGAAGGAAGGAAGGAAGGAAGGAAGGAAGGAAGGAAGGAAGGAAGGAAGGAAGGAAGGAAAGGAGGGAGGGAGGGAGGGAGGGAGGGAGGGAGGGAAGGAAGGAAGGAAGGAAGGAAGGAAGGAAGGAAGGAAGGAAGGAAGGAAGGAAGGAAGGAAGGAAAGGAGGGAGGGAGGGAAGGAAGGAAGGAAGGAAGGAAGGAAGGAAGGAAGGAAGGAAGGAAGGAAGGAAGGAAGGGAGGGAGGGAGGGAGGGAGGGAGGGAGGGAGGGAGGGAGGGAGGGAAGGAAGGAAGGAAGGAAGGAAGGAAGGAAGGAAGGAAGGAAGGAAGGAAGGAAGGAAGGAAAGGAGGGAGGGAGGGAGGGAGGGAGGGAGGGAGGGAGGGAGGGAGGGAGGGAGGGAGGAAGGGAAGGAAGGAGGAAGGAAGGAAGGAAGGAAGGAAGGAAGGAAGGAAGGAAGGAAGGAAGGAAGGAAGGAAGGAAGGAAGGAAGGAAGAGGAAGGAAGGAAGGAAGGAAGGAAGGAAGGAAGGAAGGAAGGAAGGAAGGAAGGAAGGAAGGAAGGAAGGAAGGAAGGAAGGAAGGAAGGAAGGAAGAGGAAGGAAGGAAGGAAGGAAGGGAGGAACTTGACAAGAAACATGAAGAAAGTATATAAATAAGCCTTTCAGAAAACTTTAAACCCATGTGAGAGATATTTAAAAAAAAAAAAAAGCTTAAATATAAACATTCCTTGTGTTGGAATAGGAAAAGTTATTATTGTAAGAATGCCCACTATCTCTAAATTACTATGGAAATTTGTTGCAAGCCCAATAAAATATGGATTTTTTAAAATCAGATCAGCTGGTTCTAAGATTTTTGTATAAATATCAATATTCAAGCTGATCCAGAAATTTTTGCTGAAAAGGTAGCATATGAATTAGGCGAGTTCTACCAGATAATAAATTATGTGATAAAGCAATTGTGGTTCAGCTGAATGAATGAAACGTCATAGAGAATCCAGAAGTAGGTTCAAAGCATATGCAAATTTAGTATATAACTAAGTGAACCTTTCAAAGCAAATGCATTGTTCGAATAATAGTAACAAAGATACTATTCATGAAGTTTCAATACTTTTCTTATAAATGTCTTAATTTGCATTATGTCATATTATTAATGTTATATGTTTTCTTATAAAAATGCATCTATAAAATCCTAGGAGAAAACAAGAAAGTTATTTTTCTTGTCTATTGGGAAAAGCCTTCTTAATATATACTGAGCATTTGTTGCTAAGAAATTTTAGGCACTTACGTATTTATTTATTTAATTATTGAATTTCCACACTGTGATAATGCCCGTTTCACAAAAGAGAAAGCAAAGAACAAAAAAGGTAAGGGGACTTTATTTGTTTCCCTATAGCTCAAGATGGAGTACCTAGATAGTTTTACTCTAGATCGTGTGTTCTCAAACGTGATGATAACAACTGACATACACCAGAAAGAGCAGAAACAATGGCGGAGCCCAGTGGAAGGCCATGGGCTCAATCCCTCCTTGGCCTTAACAGGTCGGCAGTATCTGCCTGCACTTGTCCACAGGTGAGTCATTGTTAGCATAGGCATAAAAATGTCTTGGCATCATTACTTAACCTGTGAACAAGTGGCAGTATGGCCCTGGTTGCAGAGAAAGAAATGTTGCCTACCACCAGGAAGCGATGTGTGAGAGGCAGTCTTATAAACTGGTAAATTTGTATGCTGTACCTGGCAGCACCTTAACCTGGAAATACAAAATTTCATTATACACAACCTATGCGTTTCCCCCTAAGAGTAAAACAAAACAAAACAAACAAACAAACAAACAAACAAACAACACAAAAGCCCAGGAGGCAAGCTTACCCCATACCTGCAAGGAGGATGGCTTCCCACATGTTGTTTAAGAAGTGTCTTTTATGTGGATCAAAGGAAACTATAACTTTCTTAGGTAAGATTTATGTGTCAAAGCATTCATTTTTGCCAACGCTACAACACAGTCATCTGCAGAATCACTTTAAATCTTATCTCACTGCCTTCCCCAGTTTTATTACAAATGGAGAAGATATTTTTTTATGTAAGACAATCTATGACGTCCTAGGAGAAAATATGGGGGAATTATTCTTATAATCCAGAATGACAATGATCTTTCTAAAATAGGGGTGGACATTACACTCAGATGTAACGATAGTAGAGAAGGATCATTTTTATTATATTGAACATATATATATTTTTTAATTTTGTAAAGAAAAAACAAAGCCAAAAAAAAAAAAAGGAAAAGAAAAAATAAAGTGAGGTGCCTGGGTAGCTTGGTAGGTTAAGCGTCCAAATTCGACTCGGTCACGATCTCATGGTTTGTGGGTTTGAGCCCTGCATCTAGCTCTTTGCTGAAAGCTCAGAGTCAGGAGTCTGTTTCAGATTCTGTGTCTCCCTCTCTCTCTTCTCCTTCCCTGCTCGCACTCTCTCTCTCTCTGACAAATAAATAAACATTAAGTTAAAAAAATTAAAAAAATAAAATACAGACAAATGAAAATTAGTGGAAATATTTGCACCACCAATAGAAACACAGAAGACAAATTCCCATAATGCTTGTATTGCTTTTTTTTAAGCCACACTGTTAAACAAAACAAAAATCCAATAGAAGAAATAGAGGTAAGAAAAAGGAAGTTCATCAGAAAACAAGCATAAATGACTTTTAAAAACTGTAAAGATGAACAACCACAATTTTAGAAAGCAATTGCAAATAAAAATGAAATACTACTACTCTTCTATTGGACAAAAACATTGGTAATGCACACTATAGAAAACGGAAGAGGAAAGAGGCATTTCAGAAATGTAATTGGCGAAATGGTACCTCTTCTTTGGAAGACAGTTTAACATGATAATGGTAAAAATAACAGTAATAACATTTATTGAGTGTTTGGCATGTTGGACAGACACTGATCTATTTCACATAGTTTAATTTAATTATTCCTCATAACAACCAAATGAAGTGGTTTATATTACTACCCCTCTGAGAAATCAGAGGCACAAGAAGATTAAGACATGTGCTGTGAATGGAGTAGCTGAATTCAAACTCAGTACTAAAAATTCAGTTTAAAATACCAAACTTGACAATATCCATAAAAACTCAACATATTTATACCTGTTATATGTACACCTTCATGGGCGTTAGGTTTTTCCCTACCACACAGAACAAGGAAGGACTATGGTTTTAACAGGGTAAAAGTGGATGTCTCTCCCAAATCAATGAACTTTGGAGGTATACAGCTCAAGTCTGATTGGGCAGCTGTATTCTATGAAGTGCATAGAAATCTAGTTCCTACCAGCTCTTGCTGGAAGAATCTCAGTTCACTTTCCATCCAAACGGTTTGGCCCTAGAGTTCATGATCCAAGGCAACATGTGAATGACATCAAAGAAAAAATAAAGGACACAAGGCCCACAGCTGTCTCAACTTTCTCAGAAGCTGCCACATGACACTTCCTCTTATATTGCTTTGGCTGCCAGGGAAGCTGGGGTATGTAGTCCTAATTCTGAGTGCCTGTAGGCACAGCTCAACGCTGGTAATAACCTGCAAGGGAAGGAGGTGGAGGAATGGATGTGGAAGAGGTTCTTTCTGTCCTACTGATACCACAATTCCAGTTCTAGGAAATTTCCCAAGATTTTTGCATTACAAATCTTCCTTGATTTAGGATGGAGTCACCTCTAGATAAAACCAGTGTGAGTGGAAGTTATTCTAAGCCAAAAATGCATTTAACACGCGTAATGTGCTGAATATCATAGTTTAGTCTAGCCTCTATTATGTGTGTTCAGAATAGTTGCATGAGCTGAAATTATGAGACATCATCTAACACACAGCCTATGTTCCATTAAAGTTTAACTGTCTCATGTATTTCAGTGAATACTGTGTTGAAAGCATAAACACAACGGTTGTGTGAGTACAGAATGGCTGTAAGCATATAGATTGTTCACCACCATGATCATGTGGTGGACTGGGAGCTGTGGCTGGCTGCTCTGCCAGGCATCACAGGAGAGGGTCGTATCGCCTCTCATTACCACTGGGAGAGGTCAAAAACTTCAATTTGAAGTACAATTTATCTTTGAAAACGTTTAATGTTTATTCAAGTTTTGGAGAGAAAGAGAGACAGAAAGAGTGCGAGCAGGGGAGGGACAGAGAGAGAGGCACACAGACACAGAATCTCAAGTCAGCCCCAGGATGCAAGTTGTCAGCATAGCCTGAGGCAGACTTGAACTCACGAGCCGTGAGATCTTGACATGAACTAAAGTCAGATGCTTACACCACTGAGCCAGCCAGGTGCTCTTCAAGGACAATTTCTAAACAATGCTATCATTTTCACACCATTGTAAGGTCCAATAACTAGAAGTCAAACAATATTAAGCCAGGGACTGCTAATCCTCCATTCATCCTTGCAGATATATTTTTGATCATCCTATGCCTGCCAGTAAGCTCACGTCCATGGACTGCATCGTTGAAGCTTTCTTGTCCTCTGGCTTCCATCCATAGTTGGCAGGTATACGAATAGGTAGCCAGAGAGCAAAAGAAAAGCAGTCATTATATGGACTCTGAACTCTGGAATTTTGGCAGTGGCTTATTCCTCAGTCTATGGCCACATCTCCTGTTAGGTGGCTTCTCTCCCAGCCGTGGGCTCATTGGCTTCTAGTAACACTTGTCCTTTCCTTGTCCCCTGGTGCCTGGGAGAGGTGACGTCTTCTCTTGCTCGTCCCCAAGGACTCAACCACTTAGTTTGGAGCCCGTTTTTCTCACCAGCACCTGTGTTCATAGTTTCTCCATTAAACTCTTTCCAGATAAGTTTTTCAAGGCACCACTCACACTCTGCTGGACTCTGGCAGGCAAACATATGTACAAGGACTTTCACGGCAGCATTGTTTTCTATAGTCGTAGACTACAAACAAATTAAATACACATAAACAAGGGACACATTAAATACCTCTAATGCAAACAGGGTAGGAAATACCATGAAGTATATTTAAAAAATAATGTCCCATTGGACCTGATACTTTAATTTTTAACAGGGAAAATCTCATGTCAAACCTTTTCACAATCACAAAAATCATGTACCTATAAAATAGAGAGGTGTAGATAATATCTTGCTACCAGCTATATATATATATATTTTTTTTTCATGTGAGATACGCATATTATATACTTTGAGATTCTGGAAAAAAACCCTACAAACTGTTAAAAGTGGTCTTCTTCTGGGGAAGAATAATGGAGGCCTAGTGAAGACATAGATTTACTTTCATTGAACAACTTGTTTTGCTACTATATGAATTTTTACCATGTGTATATTACATTTAAAAGCTCGTTAAAGGAAAAAAAAAAGGTTTCCTTAGGATACATATAGGGAAGTTTATGAATATGACAATAACACTCCTCTGATATTTCAATATTGCAGTTTGGATCCCAACTTCCTCCCCTCCCTACTCTGCCCCCCCTTTTCCTCTCCCTCCATACAGGGTCACTAAACTCTCTTTTCTCACACAGGACAGCACTTCCGGGACTACTGTGGTCCTTGCTGTGTGTTCCCCAAGTTGTCACGGCTCTCACTGCACTTGAGGTTCATCATGATCCAGAATCATCTTACATTATATAGTTCTTATAGCTAAGCTTTCAAGGCTTGGCTTTTTAGGAAATTAAACTACCTTTCATATTTCTTCAAAAAAATCTTACTCTCAGCTGACAACTCTTAGAATATGGTAAATTCTCCCACGATTGGCTAAAGGACTCTCCAGTTGAATTCAAATGCTCTAGTGTTACTCTGGATTGAATTCATAGGAACAAAAGTCTTTATTGACCCTTTGTCTTCGGACCCATTCCTTCCTTTATTTCTCAATTGAGCATCAATTTATTGAGTGTCTATTTTATTCCCAAACTGTAGGAGGTGCTAGAACTTCATGAATGGATAGTCCTGGTCCACAGAAATATTAAGTCCTATGGGAGACATGAAAGTGTAAGATGTGTTGGGGCACCTGGGTGGCTCAGTTGGTTAAGGGGCCGACTTCAGCTTGGGCCATTATCTCACAGCTTGTGAGTTCAAGATCCATGTAGGACTCTGTGCTGACAGCTGAGAGCTGGAGGCTGCTTCGGATTCTACACCTCCTTGTCTCTCTGCCTCTCACCCACTGATGCTCTGTCTCTCTCTCCTCCAAAAATAAAAATACATACATAAATAAATAAATAAATAAATAAATAAATAAATAAATAAATAAATAAATAAATAAACATTAGGAAAAAAATTATGTGTAAGAGGTGTCAATTGAAGTGTGTATAGAGTTTGAGTCCGGGCATAGAAAGAGAGTGTTGGATCAGGATAAGTAACTAGAGCAACTTTCTAAGAGTATGATTGACGGTGGGTAGTAATAAAAGGTGAGTCGGGGTGCCCTAGGAAGACTCGTGAAAGGGACGTCATGTAATGCATTGGAAACAACGTAACTTAAAGCAGGAAAGCAGGACCCTTGAAGTAATGTATGACCTTTGATAGAAGATTATAATGGTGAGTTAAGCTGTCAGATAACATCATCAGTGTCATCATCACCCTGGAAAGAATCAAAAGGGAAGGGGAAAGGGATGAATTAAGAGTGTCTACTACATCACCAGACACATTAAAGATGCTCAATATCACTAATCAGAGAAACCTGAATCAAAACCACAAAGACGCAGCAATTCACACCTGACAGAATGCCTCGTATCAGCAAGACAAGAAATAACAAGTATTGGTGAGAAGGTAAGAGAAAAAGTAACACCAATGCACTCTTGTTGGGAATGTAAATAGGTGCAGCCACTCTAGGAAACAGAATGCAGGTTACTCAAAACATTAACTCAGAAATACTATGTCATCCAATAATTCCACTACTGGTATTTACCCAAAGAAAAGGTAAACCCCAATTTGAAAAGAGGCATGCACCCCTGTGTTTACTAAAGCATTATTTATGATAGCCCAGATATGGAAGCATCCCAAGAGTCTGGCAACAGATGAATTCATAATGAAATGTAGTGTCCATATAATGGAATATAATTTAATTTTTTTAAAAAAAGGAATAAAACCTTGCCGTTTGCAACAACATGTGTGAACCTAGAGGGTATTATGCTACGTGGGATTATTCCGATAAAAGGAAATACCATATAATTTCACTTTTATGTAGAAGCTAAAATACAAAACAGAAAAAGAAACAGACAGATTCTTCAATACAGAGGACAAACTTGGTTACAAGAGGAGAAGTGGGTGGGGTGTGTAATATAGGGAAAGGTGACTAAGAGTTACAAACTTCCTGTCATAAATTACATAACTTACAGAGATGAAAAGTACAGCACAGGAAATATAGTTGATATTATAACAACACGATATGTTGAAAAATGGTGACTACATTTACCACGGAGAGCACTGAATAATGTATAGAATTATCAAATCGCTATTTTATACACCTGAAACTAAAATAACACTGTATGTAATCTATACTTCAATAATAGAAAATTAAAAATGAAAAAAAAGAGCATCTATTACCGTTGTTATCTGGGAAATAAAAAAAAAAAGAGAATAGGTTAGAGATTTGATAATTATTTTAGCCTGCCTTAAAATACGTACCAATTAAGATGCTGCATCTAAACATACCCATGGTGATGGGGAAGACATCTAGGTATAAAACATATTATAAATAGGTATAAATAGGTATAAATAGGGCATATTATACATGTATACATATTATACATCTAGGTATACATATTATACATATTATATGTATACATATATATGTATACATATTATACATCTAGGTATACATATGTATATGTATGTATACATATATATATGTATATGTATACATATATATGTATACATATTATACATCTAGGTATAAAACATATAAATAGGTATAAATAGGTATAAATAGGGCATATTAAGGAATTTGCTGATAGTTGATCATGAGGGAGTCTAAGGGCATGAACAATTGGCCCAGGACCAGTAAGAATGCAAAGGTGGGGGCAGGGTGTGGATAGGAAAGGTGTTTTCTCTCATGCTGCAGTGTGGGGGAACCACAGCTTGGAAGGCAGTGATGGAATAACTTTTGCATGTTACAAAGTCCACTCTAAGCGGAGTAGAGATATGAGCTCCATCATGAGGCTCCACTGATGCCAAGCAAAATACGGAGGGGTGCGGCATAGAGGAAATGTGGTTGCCATAGTATCCACAGAAGTGAGCTACTAATTGAATCATACTGGTGAGGAAATGAGAGGAATTACACTAGGATAAAGAATAAAAAATGGAGAAGGAAATTTTGGGAACATGTGCTCGTTTGAGGTTCTTTGTGAGATGACGTCTTCACAAAGCGTAGGACACAGTCAAGAATTGGAATGACTCAATGTCCAATTTTTACTTATACCCTCTCCCTATATTCAGTGTGATTTTACTCTACTATTTAATGCCTGAACCTCTTGTCTCCTTCCTACTCCAACCTTGCCTAGTTAATACCTACTCACTCTTTAAGGATTAGTTCAAGATACCAACCCATCTGAAAAGTCCCTTTCAACACTTCATCTCCTTCCTCTGAAGGCTGAGTTACATGGATTTTCCCTTCACACTCTCCACATGCTCCATGCATCTTTGGACCATTACACCATAATATCTGTCTCCCCTACATGATTGTAAGCTCCTTGTGATTGTAAGCGCCTTGTGTTAGGGTCTACCCCCTCATCTCTAATGTCCCAAGCATATAGCACAGTGCTTCGTAGGACTCAGTTGGCTCTCAGTGATTGCCGAATGAGATAATGAATCTAGAGTGGGAATAGGAACATTCTTGTCTCTCATACTGCGGTTGGGGTTGAAAGTTGTGTTGAAAGGTGTCATTATGAGGTCTGAGTGAGAGTTTGAAGGTGTCTACAATCTACGTTCTATCTATGAGAAAAGAGCCATTTCCCAGGGAAAGGTGAAAAAGATAGGTTGAGGGAAATGATGGAGGTATGGAATAGCTGCTGTGGGGAGAAGACCGCTTAAGATTGGCAAGAAGCTCTGGGGGTATGTTGACATCCGCAACCATAAAATTAGAGTGAGTGACCCTAGTGACTGTGAGTCCCTGTAACAGTTCACTGGGCTGAGTGACACAGAGGATGGGCTGACAGGGTGGAGGACTCATCCAAGCTTCAAGGCCACCAAAGCAGATGCAGCAGAGGACTAGGACGCTCCAGCACAAAGTGACATACTGAGGTGTATACACTGCATTTGGTAGGGAAGTGGAGCCACAAGGGATGATATGCAGGGAAATGAGACGGAGGAAGGAGGGACCACAAGTCTCTATCGGGCTGAAGAAGAGAAGTTGTGAAGTCAAGTAGTGAGACACCTGGTTAGGGGAGGTTATCTTCTCAGATATTGGCACGTTGAGTTTGACATTCTAGCAAGAGACATCTGGATGATCATAGAGCTCAAATACCATCACGGAAGTTAGCTACTGGAGGAAAGTGACTCTTAAGGTTGTGGGAGCCAGAAAGTTTAAAGAACCCTGAAGCTACATTGCTAGAGCAATTTTACCAGGATTCTGAAATTGCCCACAACAGAGGTAGGAGCAACATGAGAAGAAAGAAGAGTAGGAAGGGACTCAAGAAATTTCCATGAAGAAAAGGGTGGCACTCTGGGATTGAATAGATGGACTAAGGAGGTGAAGGCAGGAATTTCAGGGGAGTAGAAACATCATGGTCTGGAGGTGGTAACAAGGGGCCTGTAGCTCACTATCCAGCCTCTTCCTTAATCCTGAAGGAATTTTCTCTCTACTGGAGCAATGTCTCCAACCTCTAGAACCTACACGGCATTTATCTTTGTTCCTCATTCTGGCATCTTGATTCTGTTTGCTGAGACATCTCTTAAATGGAGTCCCCAGTGTGATTCTTTTTTTTTTTTCACGGGCATCACTACATGTCCCAGAATGTTATGACATCAAAACGAATATGGCCTGTTTTTCATTCCTTCATGTGACCAATGGGACCAAGTCTACTGGACGTAGACTGAGTTTCACTCCAAATGATGATGGACTCAACATGCTACTTTGCCCAAGAAATATACTTGTATATTAGATGATCCTCCCAGAAATAACAGTGTTACCCAACCCACCCAGCAGACTTGGCAAGTAAGGCAGCCTGCTAAGAACACATAAAAATGCAAACATGTTTTCTAGTGATGCATCTTTTAGCAGGTAGGCAGGTAGTCCAAAGCCAAAGAAGTAAATTATTTTAAGTTAGGGAATGAAAGGAAGGTAAACTGCCATAAAGGTATGTTAAACTGTTGGGAAAAAGAAGTAGAATATGAGTGTCATAAATTCACAATCATTCATACAGGACATCATATATATATTCCAGGAATTTTAAGATAGTAACATGTGGTTCATATGGTAGGGAAAGCTCCACTATTGCCACTCTCTTTATGCTCTGCCAATAACGTGGTCACCATGAAAGCTGCCTGACACCTACTAAAAAACGCAATTAATAACATATGATAATGGAGCGCCCATGAAATACCATGGTAGACATGTGTGGGCAGAGGTTAGGAAGCCCAGAACATGGTCCCTGTCCTTAAGAAACCTGAAACGTAAGGGAAAGTGAAGTGAAACCAATAAGAGTTAAAAACTGTGTTAAAATAACTGGTTGACTTCTAGTCAGCATCAAGAATCAGACATGTTATTTCTGTGGAACTGTGAACATCGCCTCTGTGTTAGAGAGTTCTCTTGAGTTTTACACTGTTGCGAAAAACTGGCCTTTTCTGAGCCTTGGCAATTCCCAAACTTGTGCATTGTGACACAAGCCTGTCAGATCAGAGGCCTCCTTATATGCTGCTTCCTGCAGAATGAGCTGGCAGTTTTATCTGTCGTCCACACCACCTGGCTTAGCAAATTAGATCATATTAGGGCTATTGTCTCAGAGACAATAAGAGGCATCTGTAACTGAAAGAGACCATGATGATATCTTCTAAAGAGACTATGAAGAGTAGAAAGGTCAACAAGACGAGTATAACTATCATCAGTGGTTGTTTTTTTTTTTTTTTTAACCCGTCCTTCTCTTCCTCTGTTATACAGGCTACCCTTTAGTAAAATCTATAAAATCAACACATTTCTTTTATCTTGGCACAGAGTGTTGTGAGAAAGAGTAACTTACATTATGCAGCACATTTTTATGTAAAAAATCCTTCTGCATACATGAACTCTTTTGGTCCTCAAAGCAAACACTATAGAAGTAAGAATTGTTGACACAATTTACAGAAGTTCATTTGGGGTTTCGGCTCCATTCACTCCACCACTACAGGTGAGGAAACAGTTACCTTTCCCACTCTCATGAGCAGGAGTTCCCCTCCTTATAGATCAGACAAGTCTTGTTCTAAATGTCACCCCTGTTTCGAGGCTCTGCCTATCCTACCTGCCAATTCTTTCTACTAATTCTCTCCATTCAATTCAATTCAATTCAATTCCATTCCATTCCATTCCATTCAATTCAATTCAATTCAATTCAGTTCAGTACATTCGATTCAATTCAACTCCATTCAATTAACTCAATTCAACTCAATTCAATTGGCAATTAACAAGGGCTACCCATAAGTCAAACTGCATACTAGGAACTGCAATGACCAAATTGACCCCCTCAAGGAGTGGCCAAATTATCTAGGGAGACAGGCACGCAAATTATTACAATATGGCAAAAAGTACAGTACAGGGCACTGCACATGTTACCACAAGAGTTCCAAGAACTGACTAATTAACTCTGCCTGGTGGGATTAAGTACGTAATGGTTGACGCAAAGTTGAAATATGATTGATGAGGGTAGAGAGGGCTTCTCAGGCAGATGCAAACTTACCTATGCCAAGGGAAAGAAGTGGGGAACCGCAGGACGTTCAATCTACTTCCTGCACATAGCAACATCCTATATAATTGGAGGAAAGCAGCACAAAACTTACTTGATGGCCACTGACAAAAGTGAGGTCAGAAGGCTACTTCCTCACACCCCTAGACCTCTAGTTCACAACTTCCTTCTCCGCAAACTTCCAACTGTTCCCAACCCTTCTTCACTCTGGTCTTATAACTTTGCGTATTACCGCAGTGAGAAAACCAGGTCAGTGATAAGAGATTTTGCGAAATGACCTATCGCATCTACCATTCCATCTACATCTATTTCCTTATGCTCTGCTTTCACCAACATTAATATGAAGGATCTGTTCATTCCTCTCTGAGCCAATTATCTTTTGGACACTAGACCAAAGTCACTCTTGCCCTGTTAAGAACATTTCTGTCAGCAATTCTCCCCCACTCTGCCATATCATCATTTCCATCAGCAATATGGAAATTACAAAAATGCTTTTATTTCTCAAATTTTAGAAAGGAAAAGCAAAGCCCTTTCTTGGCCCTGCTCCCTTCCCTTCCCACTGCTGCCTCACTTTTCTCCCTCATTTGGTCACAACGCTCCTTGAAAGAATTGCCTTACTCCCTGTCTACAGTCATTCTCCTCCAATTCTCTGTTGAATCCACTCCCATTCGGCTTTTCCCCGGTGCTACTGAAATGGTTCTCATCACATGTCAATGACATCCACTTTGCAAAACACAGTGATTATTTATATTTTAATAATTTTTCAAGTGTATGTATTCATTTTGAAAGAAATGGAGAGTGAGCAGGGGAAGATATGAGACAGATGGAGGCATAGAGAGAATCCTAAGCAGACTCCACACTGTCAGCATGGAGCCCGACCTGGGGCTTGAACCCACAAACCATGAGATCATGACCTGAGGTGAAACCAAGAGTCAGACATTTAACCAAGTGACCCCCCCATGTGACCATGATGATCATTTATTTGACCTCATCCTATTTGACTTGCCATCAGCACTTGACCAATTTGATACCTCCTTCCTTGAAACACATTCCTTACCAGGCTTCCTGGACTCGAGAGCTCCTCATGTCTCGCCTATTCCTTCAGTGGCCACTGTGTCTAGTTTACTTCGCTAGGTTTTCCACATCTTGCAGTACTTTAAGAGTTAGAGACCCCAGAGCCCAGTCCTTGCATGTCTTCTCGCTCATCCATTCTCACTCCCTAGCTGATCTCATGCGATCGCATACTAAGTAATCCAGCCTAGAGTCCACACTAAACTTCTTAGTTTAAACTCCAGATGCCTATATCTAACTACATTCACAAAAAGGCAGCGTGGATGTCTGATAAGCATCTCAAAATCACCATGTTAAAAGAGCAAGTCCTGATGTTTCCCCTAAAACCCATCATCCCTAACAGACAACTTAAAATTACCACCAACATGTGGTCCAGCCCAAAAAAACAAATACAAACACAAAAACGAGAACAAAAGAACAAAGAAACACAACAACAACAACAAAAAAAAACAAACTTGGTGTCATCTTTTATATCTGTTTTTCTCATACCTTATATTCGAACCACAAGCAATCCTATTATATCCACATTTATAGTATACACATGATCATAATTTTCTCACTATGTGCCCTTTTTCCATCCTTATTCAGGATGGAAGTTATTTCAGGATTAGTATAGTAACCTCCTTATTTTGTTGCTGTTGTTGCTTGTATGCTTGCTTCCCACTCCATCCTGCTCCCCAGACAATAGTCAGAGTGATTTGTTTAACCTACAAATTAGGGTCCCCTGGGTGGCTCAGGTGGTTAGCCATCTGACTCTTGACTTTGGCTCAGGTCATGATCCAGAAATCATGATGTCATGGGGTCAGAACCTGCATTAGGATCTGTGCTAGGCATCAATTAGGCATGAAGCCTGTTTGAGATTTTTCTCTCTCTCTCTCTCTCTTTCTCTCTCTCTCTCTCTCTCTCTCTCTCTCTCTCTCTCTCTCTCTCTCTCTCTCTGTCTCTCTCTCTCTCTCCCTCTAAACCCCTGTGGGCACTCTCATTAAATTAAATAGATAGATAGATAGATAGATAGATAGATAGATAGATAGATAGATAGATAGATAGATAGATAGATAGATAGATAGATAAAACAAACTCAAATGTGAATTTGGTCAGACTACTCAACTGACTTTCCATCTCATCGAAAATAAAAGTCAAAGTCCTTATAATGACTTTCACATTCTTCATGATATGCACCCCACACATGCCCTCTCTGACTAAAGAAATAAATGAGTTAATGAGTGAATGGTTGGTAGAGAAGAGGAACATAAGATTAGATTAACCTTATAGAATTAATCAGATGATGAGCCACATTATAACTAAGCCAAGAAGTGTCTTCAGGTTTATTTGAATACAATGGGTAGTCATCAACGTCATTCGGGCAAAATAACTATCTCCTGTTAACTGTTTCTAGGATCCAATTCATATGTCACCTTCTACATTAATCCTCACTCTTTACTAATCTCCCATTCCCACATGAAATCCATTCAAAGGAAACTTTGCTACTCCTTTAATGTGTCACATTTTCAATCTTCCATGTGTTGCTCTCTCTCTCCCTCTTTTTTTTCTTGCCTGCAATGCCCTTCCTTACTCTGTTGATTTGAAATATGTCTTCTCTAGAAGACTCACGTCAAGTGACTCTCATTTTTTAAAGCACTCCCTGGGTGCCCTAGAGAATCATGTGTTTTCTTCTTTGCAATTCCATAGTACATTTATACACCTCTATTACAGATGTTATCAACTCAATATAGTTAATTTGTTTACACAGTGGCAAATCCCTGGATACCAAGTCCATTATTAGTTCTAGGTAAGACCTCTGTTCTTTGTATACAGTGCCTACAACCTAGTCCGTGCTCAATGCATGCTTGATGAATGGAAACGAGGCAGGAGAATAGAATGAAAATTAGTAGAGGGAATATATAAGAGAAACCAGGAGAGTCAAATGTTATCAAAAACAAAAGAAGAGGTATTTTCAAGAGGTAAGGTGTGGTCAGTTCTTTAGAGTTTGGTGTTTGGTTTACTTGTGTTTGAAATAAGATACAGGTATCATCGCATTTACCAAGTAGGAGGTATGTGGAAATAAAATAGTCAAATTTCAGTAGCATATGGCAGAAATTACCTTATATCCAAGCAGTGACTTAATATGAGCAATTGTGTGTTCAAACCATCAGGAGAAGTGTTAGTTAAGTGGGGTGTACACTGCACTTCCAGAATCCAAAGACAACCCTGCAGAATTGTCTTGCCAGAATAACCCCAGCAGACTCACTGGTCTGTCCAGGCAGACTCACTGGTGTTCTGGGCCTAGGGTATCACTAGGTAAGAGTCAAGTGTCGGTAGGTTGGGTTCTTATCTGGAGAAATCTACTTCTGAGATTATTTGGGTTTCGGACAATTAAGTTCCTTGCAGTTATACAACTGAGGTCTTCATTTTCAGATTGTGGGATGGCCAGCCGGAGAAAACTCTCTGCTTTCTATGGGTTTATGATGCATGGGTTCATGATGATACTAGGTTGATCCAGAAAATCTCTCTGTATAATACAACACGACTATAGAAATGATTCTCTTCATATTCATGGGTTGGCAGCTTTAAGGTATGGAACGTTTGGGACTATTTTTTTTTTTTTAGAATAATGTCTACCACATTCTGTTTAAAAAAAAAAAAAAAACAGCTGTAGAACCAATAGATAATACTTTTCACCTTCTCAATTAGTAAGATTCAACAGAGAAAAATTCTCTTTCTCATATATATATATAATATATATTATAATATACAATATATTTATATATATATTTATATTTATTTATATTTATATTAATACATTCATATGTATTAATATAAGTATATTTATATATTTATGAAAATTTATTTATTTATTTATTTATTTATTTATTTATGTATTTATATATTTATTTATGTATTTATATATATTTATTTATTTATTTATTTATTTATTTATTTATTTATTTATTTATTTATTTATTTCTTATAAGAAATTGGCTCCCATAAATATGGATGCTGACAAGTCCCAAGATCTTCAGGATGTGTTGTCTAGGTGGAAACCCACGAGATCTGATGGCATTGTTCTTGTCCAATGGCTGGCAGGCTTGAATCTCAGGTAGAGCTGCTGTTTCAGTCTGAATCTAGGGAAGAGACCAATGACCCAGTTGAAAGACATTCAGGCAGGCAAGAGTAATTCCCTAGTATCCCTGGGAGAATCATCCTTATTGTATTCAGGCCTTCTCACTAATTACATAAGGCCCACTTACATTAGGAAAACAATCTGTTTTACTCACTGTACAGACTCAAGTATTTCCCATCACAAAACACCAGAAAAACATTTCACCAAGCATCTGGACCTCTGTGGCCCAGTAAAGTTGACACATGAAATTAACCATCATATCTTCCAAATTTCATGCAAGCGCATGAAGCGGATGAACCTAAGCCCTATCAAGAACCCAAGCTACAGAGGCACCAGGCAGCTTGATAAGGTGCATTAGCACAGCGTCGTTCAAATATTTATCCCCAATCTACTGTAAGGAACACATATTTCGCCACAGCCCAGTATAAGCATACACATACACATACACATACATATAAATAAATGAAATAAACAACATTTCATGAATTATTGGTTATCCGTACTAAGGGTAAATGTACTTTTATATTTTCTTTTTGGTTCTATTTATTTTAATCCATTCTTCCCTTGAGCCACAGCTTCATGACCTTCCAAAAAACAAGGCATAATTAGTAAGGTGTACTGACTTTCAGGGTCAATCTTTGGGAAGTAATATTCCTTCAGTTATATGTTTCACAATGTCTGACATGCAATACTCTCTTTGTTAAGTTGAATTGAATACAGAAAATGGGCTTCCAATACAGTCTTAATACATACTAAGAAAATTCTGAATCCTTTTATCGGGATAGGACCATAACTACCGAAGAAAATGAAACAACAGGTACCAAGAGATGCCCTTTGGATGTCTCCAACCCTATTCAGGAAGGCTAAGTTTACAAGCCCACTGAAACACAGGGGACCATTTCTTTCTTGGGGAAAATGAGCAACAACGGAATGTTCACGTGCAAAGAGCAGACAGGACTAATTATTACAAAGAGGTGTTGAAGCATGTAGAAATTTTCCACTTCTATGCCACTTATAATTAGTGCTTGTCTCCCTTGGATTATCATGTCAATGCATAAGGCACAGTTAGAAAACATTGTTACCCAACAATGGCAGCTCTCAGGTTTCATGTTTCTGTTATACACCCCCATAGGTTGAACTGTGTCTCTGCAATAGTTAAGGCCCTAGAGAAGAATTCACCCACTTTGCACCACTCACTCTCCCTGATTAAGCTGTTCTGCAGGGAAACGGCTTACTTTTTTAAATGCTTGCTTTTTGTTCCTTGATAAGCAGCAGACATATTTCTGAGTGCAGCATTTCTATTTAACTGTACTCATGCCCTAAAGAGATTCTAGGGATCAGCTCAGGGAGTCCACTTGAATTGATCTTCTTCATCTCTATTGCAACATTACTGGCAGACGTTCACAGTCAGATTTCATTCTGTCGTTCTGAGAGAAACGGAGGAATTTGGCTTTCTGAACCAAGACCACATTATGGAATTGTCTGCACTCAGTTGCAAAAGATTGTGAATGAGGAGGAGACGGGCATTATATGATCCAGGATGTGAGGTTGTAGGGTTAGCTTATGGTGGTTGTAACCAAACCTTAATATTGTGTGGAGACTAGACAACCTTGAAATCCCTATAATGTGATGGTCTGGGGACTCTTACCATATAGATTGTCAAAAATCTTGTTATATGTCCGATACAGAAGCAATAGAACTCATTCACTTAATATAGATTTAATGAGCATATACTATGTGGTATTTAGAGCTCTACTCTTGTAGGAGAAGTGAATAAAGTACTCCAAAGATGATCAACGGGGCTCAAACAGACTCTGGTCTCTAGCTTAGAGACCTCGCTTCTGGGTTCTTCTTCCTTTGTTTGGTGCATGTGCGAAAACCCCCACACATAAGGAAGCTGACGACTATAAATTACCCTCCCCACTTTACTCTATGCTCAGACGTTTGGTGAGCCAAACTCTCTGACCAAACTCTCTGAGTGCCACTTGGTTTTTCCTCCAGTGTTCCAGCCTGGTTCGAAAACATACTAGATTGCTGACCAGGAAACCCAACCGCACTGGCCCATTGTTGCCCCCGGTTTGGGAGAACGGCGAGGTGGTGGCAAAGCAAAGGCTCGAAAGGGAGAAAGTGCATGACCTGCCTGAATTTCTGCAGCCTACTTCTCCGTTGTCTTAGGCAGGTCCTGCTCCATGGAACTGGTAAGGCCGGGGCCCCAAAGTGTCAGGCATACCCAAAAGAGCGGAAGGGGGACATGATCAATCCCCAGAGGACTTAATAGGTGTACCAGGTAGAAAATTTTGTGGAAGTAAATGTAATGGACTCTGGTGTGTATGTGTGTGTGTGTTTGTGTGTGTGTGTGTGTGAGAGAGAGAGAGAGAGAGAGAGAGACAGAGAGAGAGAGAGAGAGAGAGAGAGAGACAGAGAGAGAGAGACAGAGAGAGAGAGAGAGAGAGAGAGAGAGAGAGAGAGAGAGAGAGAGAGGATGTGCAGCTAAACCAGGGTTGCCAGTCGAGTTAGAGTTTGTGGCTTCATGGACGGACACCCTTAAGGACCCCAAAAGTCTGTGGAGTCTGAATGGGCTCCCCTGTGTCATTGTGAGAGTATAAAGTCAAGGGTGGTATCGGATCAGATTCCTTTCACAAGTCACAAAGCCGAGTCCACTATAGTCAAACCTCTCCTAAACTTTCCCTCAGGAATGCGACCAGAGGAGTATCTGAATAGTCCTCTCATCTGGCGGTATATCCTAACTTTGTCCGTCTTTGTGACACCAAATATGAGAAAGAAATTAATAATGGGATGAAAACAGAGTAAGCCTACGATTTTAGAGGTCGTGATCAAAAATTGTTAAAAGGGGTTTTCAGGTTACCATGGGGTGACAACGACACCCAAGAAGTTAAGGAAATGTTGTGAACTAGAAGGGCGCACATTCAATGTAGGATGGCCTCCAGAGGGGACGTTAGATGCTCAAATACTGCAGCAGCTTTGGCTAATAGACACTGGGAAACCAGGCCACCCTGATCAATTTCCGTACATCAACTCCTGGCTTGAAATTGCCCCAAGTCTACTGCCTTGAAGGTGATCATCATTAGCAAGCAGAGCCAGGCAAAGGTTTAGCCACCTTATTTGGAGGCTCCCCCAGGGAGCCAAAGAAGCGACCCACTACTGCTCTAATATTTGAAGGAGATATGGAGGAAGATATTGTCTTTCCACCTCCTCATGACTCTTCAAGCTCCCTCCCCCCTCCCCCGGAACTTGAGACACCTCCTGCATCTGTCTCTCCAGCCACAGCCAGAGTCAGTGCGTTGCCACCGCAGTCAGTGCCACCCATCTCCCCGCAGCTCTCAGATAACCCACCCCACATGGGCTATCAGCCAGACTGCGCCCCAGACCCAGACCTAAAACTCTCCAAATGTATGTAACTGAGACGAGAGAGCCTGAAAGACAGAATCAGGATGGACCAGTCCAGACCAGCCATTCCATGATGTGTTATCTACCTTTCTCTACAACCGACCTCCTCAATTGGAAACACAACACTCCACCATACTCCGAAAAGGCACAAGCAATGGTTGACTTGATGGAGTCCCTCTTCCAGACCTACTGACAGACTTGGGAAGATTGTCAACAGTTACTCCATACTTTGTTGAATTAAAAATAAGGATGACAGAAACATGACAGTACCTAGAAGATCACACATCTCCAGGAATCAATGACCCTATATCTGGGCTCAAGGTGCATGCCTGAAGAACACCCAACATGGTATTTCACCACAGAAGGAGGACAGGACCACGTCTGAGGATACCAGAAAGCCCTCCTTCAGGGAGTCTGAGCTGGAGTCAACAATCCCATGAACATGACTAAAATATCATCAGTCACACAGCACCCTGGGGAGTCTCCCAGAGACCACTATGAAAGATTCTGTGAGGCGTACCGTGTATACGTCCCGTTTGACCCCGTGGCACCAAATAGTCAACAGATGGCAAATACCTCTTTAGTGGCACAGTCTGCCCCAGATATCCGACGAAATCTCCAGAGGTTGGAGGGCTTTGCCAGATGAATATCACTCAGCTGTTAGAGGTCGTCAATGCAGTTTTCATGAACAGAAATTTGCAGCTGAAAGAGAAGGGAATAGTAAAAAAGAAGGCCACCTTTCTCACAGCAGAACTAAAGAACAGATGCTGCTGTTTTTTAGCAGCATCGAAAAACCCCAACCACAAAAAGGGGGGAAGCCCATAGCCCCCTTCGCAAGGGACCAGTGTGCATACTGCAAAGGCAAGGGAAACTGTAAGAATGTCCGAATTGGATGGGGACCTCAAAACCCAGCCAATATCTGGAGGAACCTCGAGGTGAGAACCTTCTTGATCTGGCCGGGGTAGAAATGGACTGAGGGGGACCGGACTCTTTCTTTCTTGGCCCCCATGAACCCACAGCTGAAATGAGGTGGAGGGCTGAACAATAACTGTCATGGTTGATAATCTCTTCAACTGGGGCTGAATACTCCTTGTTTACTTCCCTGGTAGCGCCCATAGGCCAAAAGACAGCAAGCATACTTGTTGAGACTGGGAAACAGGTAATTAAACAGCCCTTCTGTCAAGATCAACAAGGTGCACTTGGGGGTCACAAGGCCCGGCATGAGTTCCTCTACTTACTTGACTGGCCGATCCTCTCCTGGGCCGCGATCTACTCTCCAAACTTGGGGCCCAGATACCTTTTGAACCCACTGGACACACTAGCCTCCAATTAAACCCAAGGCAGAAGGAAACCCTGGTCTTGGCTATACCACTGCCAAGGGAAGAAGAATGGAGACGGTTCTGTGCCCAGGTCTTACCTTGTCGCCCCTAAGAATTCAGGCTTACGTTCCCCTCCCTGTGGGATGATGATAACCCGCCTGAAATAGCTTGGAAACGGGTCCCAATCATTGTTGACCTGATCCCTGCAGCGCAACCTCAGACACCAAGGCAGTACCCCCTTCCACTAGAGGCCAGAATGGGCATACAAGAGCACCTGACCAAGCTCAGAGAAAGAGGTATTCTAACTGAGTGTCAATCAGTTTGGAATACCTCACTCTTGCCAAGCAAGAAGCCAGGAGGAGGACACCAACTAGTACAGGATTTGAGGGCCATTAGCAAAGTGACTCTTTCCTTACACCCAGTCATTCCGAACCCTCAGTATACTCTCCTCAGCCAAATTCCATGGTCAGCCAGAAGGGTTGCGTGCTTTGACCAGAAGGATGCTTTCTACTGCCTCTGCCTGGCTCCACAAAGGCAATCATTGTTTGCCTTTGAATGGACTGAGCCCGTTACAGAGTGCCAGATGCAGCTGACCTGGACACCACTTTCCCAAGGTTTCAACAACTCGCCCATTCTTCTGGGGGAAGCCCTAGGTTCAGATCTCGCTGACATTCTGAAGGTAACCGCAGGATATGCCCTTCTCCAATATATAGAAGACCTCCTTTCCAGTGACACCCAGGAAGACTGTATGAAAGGTACACAGGCCCTCCTACAGCTCTGATCCTACTTGGGGTACCAGGCCTCTTGGAAAAAGGCACAGATTCGTCAGCAGCAGGTCCAATACTAGTCTCCCTCCTCACAAAAGGAAAAAGAGAACGAGGACCGGAAAGGAAGAAAGTGTGGCACCACACTGCCACAGTCCCAAACAAAACGAGGCTTGTGTGAATGTTTAGGGGCCAGGGGGTTCTGTCGCATTGGGAATCCTCAGATGCTCAGCCATAGTGAGTTCCCTCTATGACATTTTGGAAGGACCAAACTGGGAGCTCCTCGCATGGGCTGAGGAGGTGAGGGCTGCTTTCACAGAAATAAAGTTGGCTCTGGGAGAAGCCCCAGCCCTTGGTTTGCCTGACATAGACAGACCCTTTAACTTCTTTACACACGAAAAGGAGTGCTCACTCAGAGCATGGTGCCTCGGCAATGGCTAGTGTTCTAACTGTCAAAAAAAAAAAAAAAAGTTGATCCTGTGGCTGGAGGATGGCCCCTTTGCCTCAGACTTCAGAGCCACAGTCCTGCTCATCAAGGATGCAGACAAGCTCACACTGGGCCAAACATTTAATGTTAACGTCCCACACATGGTCGTGTGGCTCACAAGCAACCAAGGATATCATTTCCTCTCCATTTCTCAGCTGACACAATCCCAAGGCCTTCTCTATGAGAACCCAAGGCTCACTCTCAAAACAGTGTAAGAACACTAAACCTGGCCACCTTCCTTCCCACAGAGGAGGGAGAACCTGACCATGACTGTTCTGGAGTAGTGGATGAAGTCTACGCCAGCTTCCCAGACTTCCAAGACCATGGTATAACAAGCCCAGGGATCACCCTGTTCAGCGATGGGAGCAGGTTTTTAGAGGAGTGCAGCCAAAGAGCAGGGTATGTGGTCATCACTACCACAGAAGTTCAGGAAGCTAAGGCCTTGTCGGAAGGATGGTCGACACAATGGGCTGGACTCAGTACGCCTTAACCTGAGCCATCATCCTTACAAAAGTAAATGAGTTAACATCTACATCAATTCCATGTATGGCTTTGCTACTGTGATGTACATGGGGCCATCTATAGAGAAAAAGGCCTCCTTACAGCTTCAGAGAAAACTATCAAAAACGAGGAAGAAATACTAAAGCTTCTTGAGACCATATGGCTACCAGTCAAAGTAGCTATCCTACACTGTAAGGGACCTCAGAAATGAGATGACCCCATAAATCAAGGAAATCACCAGGCCGACAAAACAGCCAGAGTGGCTGCATGAGGTGACCTAGGTGAAGCTCCTACCTACACTCTGACTCTTGCGCCCCAGAAGGAAGCCTCCCCACCCATGGACACAAGTGAAGAAAGAAGTTGGGCTTCCACAGAAGGGGACACACTAAGCAAAGACGGATGGTGAGTCTTGTCCCATCATCTATGTGAAAGCAGCTAGTGAAGGAAGATAACTAACTCACCCTCTTAGGGAAAACTGCTCTAGAGGTCCTCTTCAAAAATAACTACGGTATCAGCCAACTGCCGGCATTACGCCAGGCTGTCAGTGAATAATGTGTAACGTGTGCCAAAAACAATGCTTGCTCGGCCCCACGGCCCCTGCCTGGTTCACAAAGGATGGACTTAGGGGTAGACTTTACCAACATACAACCAAATAAAGGGTTGAGGTACCTCCTTGTAATAATCTGCACCAATTTGGGATGCGTCCAAGCTTTCCAGACCAGAATGGGATGAATTCACGAGGTGGCCAAAGGTCTTCTATGGGAGATTGGGCTTAACCACACACAGTAATAATGGACCTGCGTTTGGAGCGGACATTATACGAACCCTAACAAAGTCCCTTAACATTGCCTGGAAACTGCACACTGCTTAACGCCCCCAGGGCTCAGGGAAAGGTAGAGCAGATGAACTGCACCCTCAAGGAAACCCTGGCCAAGTTCCACCAAGAGACTAGCCCCCATGGTCAGATTTGATTCGGCTGGTCCTCCTGTGTGCCCAATGCCCGCCTGGGGCACTGGGATTCTCCCCTTTTGAGTTATTATATGGGCGATCCTCCACCCGACCCCTACGCACACACACACACATTTAGGAAAGCTCCCAGGAGATGTACACCAGATTGCACGCAAGGAAATAAGATAACAGCTCCAGAACTTGGGGGCAGTCCTAAACAAGTTAGAGACACACCATAGAGAGGGTCACCATTTCCTTAGGGACCCCCGTTCACTTCTTTCAGCCAGAAGACTCTGTGTGGGTCAAAGATTGGAAGAAGGAACCTCTTATACCATGGTGGACTGGGCCTCACACTGTTATTCTAACAACTCCTACAGCCCCCAAAACTTCAGGTATCACCCCATGGGTCCATCACTCCACAGTTAAGAAGTCCAACTCAGAAGAACCCACAACCTGGCGAAGTGATCCAGATCCAGTCATCCCGCTTAACCTTCCCTCAAAAGGGAACTGACCCCTGACGTGTCCAGCCGTGCTCCAGCCACACCATGGGAGATGACTGGTCTGCACACAGCAGAAGCTTGAGGAACAAATGCATGAACCAAGCCCAGGGATTTGAATGCAACTCTGGCAACACTTGCGCCTTACTGGTGTCATAAGCCTGGTCTTACTTCTTACTGTTGGGCTGATAGAGACTCCGCCAACAGGCTGCACATGGTGCAAAAGATGCATCCTGAGCCTCACGTACCTCCTCTGGATGGGAGGGTTCCAAGTATTGCCTGTATATTATGATAACCGCTCTCACCCTCACAACTGCAACTTATCCACTTTGCCCCCACAATTGTTTTAGGACAATAAGGGTGTCCAGGGTGTTCAGTACATTTCCCTCCCTCCACAAAGATTGCTACACGGGAAAAAACACCCACTCTGTATCAGTCACCTGGTGCCCCAAGTGCTAAGTATTGGACCGAGGATATAATCAAAACTATCACTAACCCATGTCACAACAAGGGCTTGCAGAGAGGGAAGCAAACTTGCTACACTTACCTTTCTCAATGGGGAATCTCGCACAGGGGAGGGCTGCACTACAGGGCCCTTCAAAAAGTTATAAAGCATACCCAGGATAGGGTAATACAAGCCATAAAGGCGACCACTCTGCCAGAAGCCTACCAACGTTTGAAACTTCAGCCGTCAATCAGATGCCTACCAATTCCCTACTCCAGCATTGGGCCGACACTGCTCTACTAGTCCTCCATAAGATAGATAAACACATGCAAACCTGCTGGATGTGCTTGCCCCTCAGCCAGGGGACTTACTTAGCTACTCCAATCCGTTTGACCTAGGAATCTCCTGAAAACCTCAAAACCAACACCTCTGTCTTAATTGGACCCCTGGGCACTAGGGGTGCCAATGCCGACAATCTAATCCATACAGTCCCTGAATTCCCTCTCTAGGAGGAAGAGATAGAACCTTAATGAGGACTACAACCCTATGTTGCACCCTTGGGGTGTTCTATCTGTGTTCTAATTCGGCCTATCGATGCTTAGAAGCCAACTGGACTCCGAAATGTTATTCCATCTTCCGGACCCCAGAGATATTTGTATACACTGAAGATCAGTTCCTAACAACCTTTAGCCCCAAGTCTCAGGCTAAACGGGCAGTCCCGCTACCCATTCTGATAGGGTCAGAAATTGTGACAGGAATAGGAACTGGATAAGGGGGCATAGTTTTATGCATAGGACTGTACCATAGACTATCTCAAGAGCTAAATGAAGACATAGAACGGGTGGCCAATTTTCTGGTAAATTTACAAAACCAAATAAACTCTCTGGTGGCAGTAATCCCCCAAAATAGAAAAGCCCCCGACCTCCTCACTTCAGAAAATGGAGGGACTTGCAAATTTTCGGGGGAGGAATGTTGCTATTTTGAAACCGTCAGAAATACTCACAACTAAGGTTAAGGAACTAAAACAGAAAATAATAATAATAATAATAATAATAATAATAATAATAATAATAATAATAATAATAATAATAATAATAATAATTCAACATAGACAACAGGAAAGTATCAATCAATGGAACAAATTAGATCTCACGGATTGGGATCCTGGCTTCCTGCCCTGGCAGGGCCCCTCTTCTCCATAATTTTACTTGTACCCTTTGGCCCCTGTATACTGAATAACATAATACATTTTATTGAAAACACTGTTGCTCGCCAAACTACTGCAGGCATCTTAGCCTTCTGAGGGTACCAACCTAAAAAACTGAAAGGTGATACCTACTAAAAAGGTTTCTTAAAAGGCATAAAATGGGATAATGTTGGAGAAGTGAATAAAATACTGCACCAAAGATGGCCGGTGGGACTAAAACGAACTCTGGTCTCTGTCTTAGAGACCCCACCTCCTGGTTCTTCTTCCTTTGATTCCTGTGTGCAGGAAAACCATCACAGATATGGCAGCTGATGACTGTAAATTTCCTGCCCCACTTGCATTCAGCGCTCAGACGTTTGGAGAAACAGGGTCCTCTGAGCCCGCCGTTCCACCAAGATCTACAATCCAAAGAAGATCTCCGAGCGCCATTTGGTTTTTCCACCAGCGTTCCAGCCTGGTTCTGGATCATTATAAACACAGAAGTGAGCAAGACAGACCAAGTCCCTTCGTATACAGTATAAGGAGGTAGAGGACCATTAACTCGTAAACAAGTAATGAACAAGTGCACAAGGGTAATGGGGTGCTGGGACTCAACCAGCTCCAAGTTGTCGAAAGCAAACATATGCTATATCACCCATCTCATGTATGGATCATAGTTCTAAGTGTTGTGACATTTATAATTGATACACGTGATAACTGCCAGGGGATTTCCCCTTTTCCCAACTTACATTTATTTTGAAGAACTTAAGTGAGTTAATGAAAGATACTGGGGATTCCGAGAATCAGTAGATGCTGGTGGACCAGGTTTGAAATAGCAGCCCCAGAGGTCAAAAGACACAATATCCAATCATGTTTTGTTTGTTTGTTTGTTTGTTTGTTTGTTTTTACCAACTTCATTAATGTTTAACTGATATACACAAACTGTACATATTTAAAGTACGTAGTTGGTGGAGCACCTGGATGGCTGTCATTTGAGCATGAGACTCTTGATTTTGGCTCAGGTCATGATCCCAGGTTCGATTAAGCCCTTTATAGGGCTCCATGCTAAGCATGGAGTCTGCTTAAGATTCTCTCTTTCTCCCTTGCCTCTCTACCCCAGATATGAAGGCTTCCTCTCTGTCTCTGAAAAAAAAGGCCCTAATAAATAAATTATTTAATTAATAATTAATACTAATACTAATAAATACAATTGCATAATATGGTAAATTTTGGTCACATATCCACCAATGTATACATAACAAGGAAAAGAATATGTCTGTCACCACTAAAAATGTCCTTGTATCCCTTAGATATCCCTCCATCCCCCACGTCTTCCGGATTCCCATTCATAGGCAATCTCTGCTCTGTTTTCTGTCCCTACATATTATCTTGCATTTTCTAGAATACTATACAAATAAAATTATATAAGACATAATCCTTATTATTTAGGAGTGGGGAGTTGACTTCTTTTACTTAGTATTTTGAAGATTATCCATAGTGTTGTGTGTATCAATAGTCTGTTACTACTTTGTTTATCCGTTCACATGTCAGTGGACATTTGTATTATTTCCAAATGTGGCGTATTTATTTCTTTTTCTGAGAGAGAGAGAGTGAGAGAGAGGGAGTGGGAAGGAGAGGGGAGTGTGGAAGGAGAGGTGGGGGAGAGATAGGGAAAAGGAGAGGGAGAGAGAGAGGGAGATAGAGAGGGAGAGGCAGAGGGGGAGGGAGAGAGAAAGAGAAAGAGAGAGTAGAGGGAAAGAGAAAAAGAATCTTAAGCAGCCTCCATGCTTAGTGTGGAGCTCCATGTGAGTCTCAATATCACGGCCCTGGGATAATGACCCAAGCAGAAATCAAGAAATCTACCAACTGAGGCACCAGGTGCTCCTTAGCCTATTGAAAACAAAGCTTCTATAAACATTCATTATTTCTTTTCTTTTCTTTTTGTTTCTTTTGTTTTCATTTCTTTTCTTCTCTGTTCTTTATTTTATTTATTTATTTTTTGTACGATCGTATACTTTGATCCCTCTAGGGAAAATATTTGAGAGTAGATTTGGCTGAGTCATAGAATAGGTTGCATGTTCAGCGTTTTAGGATACTGTCAAACTGTTTGCCCGGGTAGTTTTATCACTTTTACATTCTCATCAGCAGGGTGTGAGAATTCCAGTTCTTTCATATCCTAGCTAACACTTCAGAGCCCTGTCTTTTGATTTTAGACATCTTGTAGGCATGAAGTAGTAGTTTATCTCATTTATCTCATTGTAGTTTATATTTGCATTTCCCCTCATGATGCCGAACACATTTTATTTTTTTTTTTTAATTTTTTTTTCAACATTTATTTATTTTTGGGACAGAGAGAGACAGAGCATGAACGGGGGAGGGGCAGAGAGAGAGGGAGACACAGAATCAGAAACAGGCTCCAGGCTCTGAGCCATCAGCCCAGAGCCTGACGCGGGGCTCGAACTCACAGAACGCGAGATGGTGACCTGGCTGAAGTCGGACGCTTAACCGACTGCGCCACCCAGGTGCCCCCCGAACACATTTTCATGTGTGTATCTGCTGTACATATATCTTTTTTGGTAATGTGTCTTCTCAAATCTTTTGCCTTTTTTTTGGATTATTTCCCTTCAGATTATTGAATTTTGCGGATTGCCCATATGTTCTAGATAAAAGTCCCATTTCACATAGATGATTGGTAAATATATTCTCCCAGTCTCAGTCTTGTGATTTCAAAGTCTTTGTTCGTTGAAAAGCAAAAGTTTTAGTGTGATAAAATCCAATCATATTTTTTTCTTTTAATGAATCATATTGTTGGTGGTGTAGCTACGAAATGTTTGCCTAAGCCCAGGTCATAATGGTTTCCTACTTTAGGTACTTTAAAAATGTTATCCTACTGTATTCTAGATTGCATGGGTTCTGATGAGAAATCATTTCCCTCCCTTTCCCTGGATGAAAGCAATTTGATTGTGGGGTGCCTTGGTGTAATTTTCCTCATATTTCCTGTCCTTGAGGTTCATTGACCTTATTGGAACTATATATTTTTAGTTTGCATCAACCTTAACAACTATAAATTCAAATTCGTTTCATTATTTACTCAAATTAGTTTTCTTGTCTGTGTTCCTTGGAGATACAATGACATGTATATTGGATGGTTTGCAGGCATATTTTGTCTGTGTGTTTCATTTCAGACGATTTCCATTGCTATGTCTTTAGGTTCATCAACCTTTTTTTTTTTTTTCTGCACTGTCTATATGCCTTTAATTCCATTCAGTAATCATAGACCAGATTTCTTATTTTAGTCATTGCTTTTGTCATGCGCAGTTTGGTTTAGGTCTTACATACCACTTGCATGTCTCTATTTAACATGCTCATTCTGCTCTATAATTTCTTCGATATACTGATAATAGTTATAATAACTATTTGAGTGTTCGGATGTATAAATTATATCATTTGTGTAATTTCTGGGTCAGTGTCAGTTGAGTTCCCCTTCCTTACGTGTCTTATTTTCCTGCTTCTTTGCATACCCGAGAATTTTTTATGGGTTGCCAAACATGGTCAGTTTAAGCCTGTCAGTTGCTGGATACTTTTAGATTCCTAAAAATATCCTTGGTTTTTGTTTTGGACATAATTTAGTTACTTACAAATAGCTTGATCCTTTCAGGTCTTTCTTTAAAGATATTTTGGGCAAGGCACAGGCAGCACTTAGTTTAGCGATAATTTTTGTCCAGTACTGACACAAATTTCAAGTATTTTACAAATGGCATGTACATTGTGAGGTCTTCCACACTGGCTGTCAGGCATTATTCCTGACCCTGTATGGCAGTGGGTATTATTCCTTCCCCTGGTCTCAGTGTCCTCAAACACAAGAGTTTATCAATATTCCATTGAATACCAAGGCAGACCAGTGTTGATCTCTCGAGTTCTCTCTGTGAACAACTTTCTCTTCTTTGGTACTCTGCTCTGTGAAATATAGCAGTCTTCCTGAATCTGTGACTACCCCCTCCACAATGCAGGGAAAATGTTGGGCTATGCCAGCTATCTCCTCTCTATACCACAGACTCAAAACCCAGCCTAGTCAATAAGCTAGGGCACTATAGGAACCATTTCACTTATTTCCCAATATCAGGGATCACTGCCCTTCACGGCCTCATCTCTGATATTTTGAGAACAGCTTCTTATATATTTTGTCTACGCTTTTAGCTGCTTCCATAGGAGTATAAATCTAGTGTTTGTTATTACATTTGGCTGGAAGTAGAAGTGTTAACACCAATTTACATTTTAGTATTGAGTCTTACTTCTCTGGCTTTGTTCTTTTATCTTTTTATTCTCCTTTGATGATAGATTTAATGTGGACATATGGAGAATGGCCATTGCTAGACATAGGGAGAAACTAGGGATGAGCTGGCAGATTGGAAGTATACTTAGAAAAGAGAAAAAAAGGAAAGAAAGAGAATATGCAGTCAAATCTTGAAGAAAGGAATTGATGGCGATTGTCAAAGCCATGTGAAATCCCAGCGCCCACTTTAACAGACATAATATGAGAATTGAAAATAATGTTTTCGACTTGGAAACCTTAATCTGCCAGTGAGCTTTACTAATTTTTACTAGTCTTCATAACTCCGTAACAAAGGCCAAGGTTTGGAATTTCTCACCTTTGTTTCTCAGAGAGAAAACACACCAATGTCACCCAGAAATCAGTGCTTGGGTGAAAACTAGACCTTTTAAATGATTTTTTTTTTACTGCTTTCTTCCCATGTTTCTTTAGCAGTGTTCGCCTTTCAAGATAAACTGTGGCACAGAAGAAAACACACTGGACACGGAGGAGGAGTCTAGGGTTGTTGTCTAACACGGTCATAAACAAGTTATGGGGAAGGCACTTGACTTTCCTAGGTCTCAATTTCCTCACCTGTAAATTGGAATAAGGAATATGAAGGGCCATTGTGAGATTAAATGACATGAGGCATGTGCCAGTTTTACAGAGCCTAACACTTAATATTACATGCAAGGGTCTGTGTATTATTTATTCTAGAGGGAGGGATTTGCATTTTTTTTCAGTGGAAGGAAAGAGATGAATATACAACTGGACTATCAAATAAGAGGTGGATAGAGGACTGGCTTACTGGTCTACCTCCTTGTACTCTTTCAGCCATCCTGGCCTTAGGCTCCCTCCAAATTAAAGCATCAGTGTCAGAAGACCTGAGATTCCCCCGTAGATATCTGACCCCAGACAGAATATTAGCCTGTCTTAGCTGTTCAAATGAGGATAATGATGGCTATCATCTGTGGAGCACTTGTTCCGTGTTGTCAGGTGTTGGATTAAGCACCTTGCCAATAGTGTCATTTAATCTTTTTGACCCTTTCTTATTATTTCCATTTTATAAATTAGGCAACTGAGTTCCAGTTATGTTAAGTAATTGGTCCAAGATAACACACACACGAGTGGGGTGGCTGGGATGGGCACCAACTCTGCTCCTATGCCAACATGCATGCTCTCACCCATGTTACACTGCCTTCCCATGAGCGTGTTAAGGGTTTGGAAAGCCACCTCTGATAAAGTAACATGGAGTATGTTGGTGTCCTAGCTAAGATCTTTTTCCCTTACCTTACCGAAAACATTTTCATATTAACTGAAACACTAGTCCCTGCACAAGACACCTTTCCTCGAATTTCTCTTAACGCTATACACTGGTCAGAATATAAAAAGCAACGACTTCAGAACTTGAAAGTTAGCAATAGGAGGTGAATGAGGGAAGGGAAGAAAAACAAGAATAACCCTGTGATGGTTATTATTACGTGTCTACTTGAGTTGGCCGTGGGGTGCCCAAGACTAAACATTTTTTCTCGGGGTATTTGTAGAGTGTTTCTGGGTGAGATTAGCGTTTGATTTGGTGGACTCAGTCAAGCACTATCGTCCCCAGTGAGTGTGGGCAGCATTCAATATCCTGAGGTCCCGAAGAGAACACAGGGTAGAAAAAGGAGGAATCCATGTCCCACCGCTTCTTTTCTCAGCCTTAGAGGTTGATCCCGCTTAGAGGCAGAGCATTGGGTAGGGGTAGGTTGGTTCCCCGGAAGTACCTTCGGTCCAACCACCCACAGTGATGTGATTTCCCTCCAGGACTGAAATGAGGGCCCATGTGCGGTTATGGGTCAGGGCTAGCGTTGGAAGGGCGGAGCCAAACATATGTGTGGGCCAGACTGAAACTGGCTCTGGATCTCTTCCTCCAACTCCATCACGGAAGTGGAAATGTCATGGAGAGAGTGTGACTTCCACTCAGGATTTTCCCCAATGGTAATTGGCCCCAATCCATTATTTCTTTTAGACGTCCATGCTAGGTGCCTTTAGGGCCAGAGCCCAGGCCAGCGTTAAGGTTAGGTCCCAGCTACCTGCATGTAGATTTCCTGGTTTCCCAATACCATTTGTTGAAGAGACTGTCTTTCCCCCATTGTTTATTCTTGCCTCCTTTGTTATAGGTTAATTTACCACATAAGCATGGGTTTATTTCTGGGCTTTCTATTCTGTCCCATCGACCTATGTGGCTGTTTCTGTGTCACTACCCATACTAATTGGTTTACTTGAAGCTGTGTAGTACATCTTGAAATCTGGGATTTTGATACCTCCATCTATGTTTTTGTCCTTCAAGAATATTTTCACGATTCAGGGTCTTTTGTGGTCCCATACAAATTTTAGTATTAGTTGTTTCAGTTCTGTGAAAAGTGCCTTTGGTATCTTGATAGGGATTGCATTGAAACTGTAGATAGTTATGAGTAATATGGACATTGTAATGATATTAATTCTTCCAGTCCATGATCATGGGATATCTTTCCATTTGTTTGTGTCATCTTCAATTTCATCATTGACTTATAGTTTTCACACTACAGGTCTTTCACTTCTTTGGATAAGTTGAATTGTAGCTATTTTACTCTCCTTCTCTTTTTGGTGCAATTATGAACGGTGTTGTTTTCTGAATTTCTCTTTCTGTGACTTCATTATTATTATATAGAAACCCTACCAATTTCTGTGTATCAGTTCCGTATCTGCAACTTTCCTGAATTCCTTTATTACTTCTTCTGGTTTTGGGGGTAAGTTTCAGGGTTTTCTATGCATATTCTTATGTCATCTGCGGATAGTGACAGTTTAGCTTGTTTACAAACGTAGATGACTTTAATTCCTTTTTTCTTATCTGATTCCTGTGGCTAGGACTTCTAGTGTTATATGAAACAAGAGTGGCAAAAGTAGACATATTTATCTTGTTCTTGATCTTAGATGGAAAGCTCTCAGTTTTTCACCATTGAGATGTTAGGTGTGAACTTTTTAATATAAACAATATAAAAATAATATTTTCATGTATTGAGGCATGTCCGCCCCCCCCCCGACTTTGTTGAGACTTTTACCATGAATACATGTTAAATTTTGTCATATGCTTTTTCTGCATTTATTGGTATAATCATATGATATTTACCCTTCGTTTTGTTGAGGTGGGATATTATGTTGATTGATTTGATGAGCCATCTTTTTTTCCCTGGAATAAAAGCCACGTAATCATTTTAGTGTGTTGTTGAGTGGAGTTTGGTAATATTTTATTGAGGAATTTAAAGTCTATTTGGTTTGATATAGGTGTTGCTACCTGGTTCTGAGTTGTTGTTGTTGTTTGATGTTATTTTTGTTGTCCTTGTTGTTGTTTGCTTTCATTTGCGTGGGAAATGTATCTCCATCCCTTCACTTTCAGTCTGTATGTGTCTAGGTCTGAAGTGGGTCTGTGCTAGGGAGCATATGGATGGGTGTTGTTTTTTATCCATCCTGTTACCCTATGTATTTTGACTGGAGCACTTCAGCCGTTTATATTTAAAGTAATTGTTGACCGTTATGTACTAATTGTAATTTTGTTCTTTGTTTTCCGGTTGCTTTTGTAGTTCTCTGTTTCTTTTTTTCCGTACTCTCTTTCTTTCTCATAGATTAATTGGTGTTGTGCTTTACTTGGGTTTCTTTTTCCTTATTTTTCATGTATTTTGTGTTTTGAGTTTGTTATCACAAGGCTTACATATAACATCCCAAGGAACAGCAATCTTTGTTATTTTGGTGGTCTCTTAAATATACACACATTCGAGAAATTTAAGAAGACTAACCTTTGGGGCAACTGGGTGGAGCAGTCAGTTAAGTGTGCGATTTCGAGCTCAGGTCATGATCTCACAATACGTGAGTTTGAACCGCATGTTGGACTCTGTGCTGACACCTCAGAGCCTGGAGCCTGCTTCAGATTCTCTGCCTCCCCCACTCTCTGTCCCTCCCTGTTAACACTCTGTCTGTCTCTCTCTCTCTCTCTCTCTCTCTCTCTCAAACATGAAATAAAACATATATTTTTTAGTAAAATAAAATACGAACTGACTTTTTTAAGTCCCTCCTCCATATTTTATGTGTATGTTGTCATTATTTACATCTTTTTATTCATAATTCTGTAATATCTAATTATGATTTTCCCGGTGAACAATTCTTGCATTGCTGATTAGTGGTGATAAACTTCTTTATCTTCTGTTTGAGAAACTCTTTATCTCTTTTTTTTTCAAATGTTAATGATAATCTTTCCAGGTAAAGTTTTCTTGGTCCTGGGATTATCCTTTCAGGCCTTTGAAGATACCTTGTCACTCTTTCCCAGCATGCCAACTTTCTGCTGAAAAATCAGCTGACAACTTTAGGTGTTTGTTTGTTGAGATCTGTTTTTCAAATCATAGGTAACTTTTGCTTCTCTCTTAAAACTTTGGAAATTCCTTATCAATTTTAAACCTTGACATTTTAATTATTATGTGTCAACTCTCCCCAGGAGAACAGAGGGAAGATGGCGGTGTAGGAGGACACTGGAATCACCGCGCGTCCTGCTGATCACTTAGATTCCACCCACACCTGCCTAAATAACCCAGAAAACCGCCAGAGGATTAGCAGAGTGGAGTCGCCAGAGCCAAGTGCAGACGAGAGGCCCATGGAAGAGGGTAGGAAGGGCAGCGAGGCGGTGCGCGCTCCAGGAACTGGCGGGAGGGAGCCGGGCGGACAGGCGGCTCGCTGGCCAAGCAGAGCCCCTGAGTCTGGCTTGCAAAAGCGGAGGGGCCTGACGGACTGTGTTCCGACAGCAAGCGCGACTTACCTTCTGGGAGGTCATAAGTTAACAGCTCTGCTCGGAAAGCAGGAAGGCTGGAGGACAAAGGAAGGGAGAGATGCTGAGCCCCCGGATGACAGAGCTCAGTTTGGTAGGGAACAAAGGCGCTCGCCAGCGCCATCTCCCCCACCCATTCCCCAGCCAAAATCCCAAAGGGAACCAGTTCCTGCCAGGGAACTTGCTAGCTCAGCGCAAACACCCAACTCTGCGCTTCTGCAGAGCCAAACCTCTGGCAGTGGATCTGACTCCCTCCCGCTGCCACAGGGCCCCTCCTGAAGTGGATCACCTAAGGAGAAGCGAGCTAATCCTGCCCCTCCTGCCCCTGTGCACCTTGTCTACCCACTCCAGCTAATATGCCAGAAACCCAGCATCACAAGCCTGGCAGTGTGCAAGTAGCCCAGACAGGCCATGCCACTCTACAGTGAATCCCTCCCCTAGTTGAGGGGAAGAGAAGGCACACACCAGTCTGACTGTGGCCCTAGCCGTGGGCTGGGAGCAGTGGTCAGGTCTGACTGCGGCTCCACCCACCAACTCCAGTTATACACCACAGCACAGGGGAAGTGCCCTGCAGGTCCCCACCATGCCAGGGACTATCCAAAATGACCAAGCAGAAGAATTCCCCCCAGAAGAATCTCCAGGAAATAACAACAGCTAATGAGCTGATCAAAAAGGATTTAAATAATATACAGGAAGTGAATTTAGAATAATAGTCATAAAATTAATCGCTGGGCTTGAAAACAGTATAGAGGACAGCAGAGAGTCTCTTGCTACAGAGATCAAGGGACTAAGGAACAGTCACGAGGAGCTGAAAAACGCTTTATACGAAATGCATAATGAAATGGAAAACATCAGGGCTCGGATTGAAGAGGCAGAGGAGAGAATAGGTGAACTAGAAGATAAAGTTATGGAAAAAGAGGAAGCTGAGAAAAAGAGAGATAAAAAAATCCAGGAGTATGAGGGGAAAATTAGAGAACTAAGTGATACACTAAAAAGAAATAATATACACATAATTGGTATCCCAGAGGAGGAAGAGAGAGGGAAAGGTGTTGAAGGGGTACTCGAATAAATAAGAGCTGAGAACTTCCCGGATCTGGGGAAGGAAAAAGCATTGAAATCCAAGAGGCACAGAGAACTCCCTTCAGACGTAACTTGAATCGATCTTCTGCACGACATATCATAGAGAAACTGGCAAAATACAAGGATAAAGAGAAAATTCTGAAAGCAGCAAGGGGTAAACGTGCCCTCACATATAAAGGGAGACCTATAAGACTCGTGACTGATCTCTCTTTTGAAACTTGGCAGACCAGAAAGAATTGGCACGAGATTTTCAGTGTGCTAGACAGAAAAAAATATGCAGCCGAGAATCCTTTCTCCAGCAAGTCTGTCATTTAGAATAGAAGGAGAGATAAAGGTCTTCCCAAACAAACAAAAACTGAAGGAATTTGTCACCACTAAACCAGCCCTACAAGAGATCCTAAGGGGCACCCTGTGAGACAAAGTACCAGAGACATCACTACAAGCATAAAACATACACACATCACAGTGACTCTAAACCCGTATCTTTCTATAATAACACTGAATGTAAATGGATTAAATGCGCCAATCAGAAGACATAGGGTATCAGAATGGATAAAAAAACAAGACCCATCTATTTGCTGTCTACAGGAGACTCATTTTAGACCTGAGGACACCTTTAGATTGAGAGTGAGGGGATGGAGAACTATTTATCATGCTACTGGAAGCGAAAAGAAAGCTGGAGTAGCCATACTTCTATCAGACAAACTAGACTTTCAATTAAAGACTGTAACAAGAGATGAAAAAGGACATTATATAATAGTGACAGGGTCTATCCATCAGGAAGAGCTAACAATTACAAATGTCTATGTGCCGAATACCGGAGCCCCCAAATATATAAAGCAATTACTCATAAACATAAGCAACCTTATTGATAAGAATGTGGTAATTGCAGGGGACTTTAACACCCCACTTACAGAAATGGATAGATCATCTAGACACACGGTCAATAAAGAAACGAGGGCCTTGAATGAGACATTGGATCAGATGGACTTGACAGATATATTTAGAACTCTGCATCCCAAAGCAACAGAATATACATTCTTCTCGAGTGTACATGGACCATTCCCCAAGATAGATCATATACTGGGTTACAAAACAGCCCTTCATAAGCTTACAAGAATTGAAATTATACCATGCATACCTTCAGGCCACAATGTTATGAAGCTTGAAATCAACCACAGAAAAAAGTCTGGAAAACCTCCAAAGGCGTGGAGGTTAAAGAACACCCTACTAACGAATGAGTGGGTCAACCAGGCAATTAGAGGAGAAATTAAAAAATATATGGAAACAAACGAAAATGAAAATACGACAATCCAAACGCTTTGGGACGCAGCAAAGGCAGTCCTGAGAGGAAAATACATTGCAATCCAGGCCTATCTCAAGAAACAAGAAAACTCCCAAATACAAAATCTAACAGCGCACCTAAAGGAAATAGAAGCAGAACAGCAAAGGCAGCCTAAACCCAGCAGAAGAAGAGAAATAATAAAGATCAGAGCAGAAATGAACAATATAGAATCTAAAAAAACTGTAGAGCAGATCAACGAAACCAAGAGTTGGTTTTTTGAAAAAACAAACAAAATTGACAAACCTCTAGCCAGGCTTCTCAAAAAGAAAAGGGAGATGACCCAAATAGATAAAATCATGAATGAAAATGGAATTATTACAACCAATCCTTCAGAGATACAAACAATGATCAGGGAATACTATGAAAAATTATACGCCAAAAAACTGGACAACCTGGAAGAAATGGAGAAATTCCTGAACACCCACACTCTTCCAAACTCAATCTGGAGGAAATAGAAAGCTTGAACAGACCCTTAACCAGCGAAGAAATTGAATCGGTTATCAAAAATCTCCCAACAAATAAGAGTCCAGGACCAGATGGCTTCCCAGGGGAGTTCTACCAGACGTTTAAAGCAGAGATAATACCTATCCTTCTCAAGCTATTCCAAGAAATAGAGAAGGAGGGAAAACTTCCAGACTCATTCTATGAAGCCAGTATTACTTTGATTCCTAAACCAGACAGAGACCCAGTAAAAAAAGAGAACTACAGGCCAATATCCCTGATGAATATGGATGCCAAAATTCTCAATAAGATACTAGCAAATCGAATTCAACGGCATATAAAAAGAATTATTCACCATGATCAAGTGAGATTCATTCCTGGGATGCAGGGCTGGTTCAACATTCGCAAATCAATCAACGTGATACATCACATTAACAAAAAAAAAAAAAAAAAAAAAGAGAGAAGAAACATACGATCCTGTCAATCGATGCAGAAAAGGCCTTTGACAAAATCCAGCACCCTTTCTTAATAAAAACCCTTGAGAAAGTCGGGATAGAAGGAACATACTTAAAGATCATAAAAGCCATTTATGAAAAGCCCACAGCTAACATCATCCTCAACGGGGACAAACTGAGAGCTTTTCCCCTGATCAGGAACACGACAGGGATGCCCACTCTCACCGCTGTTGTTTAACATAGTGCTGGAAGTTCTAGCATCAGCAATCAGACAACAAAAGGAAATCAAAGGCATCAAACTTGGCAAATATGAAGTCAAGCTTTCGCTTTTTGCAGATGACATGATATTATACATGGAAAATCCGATAGTCTCCACCAAAAGTCTGCAAAAACTGATACATGAATTCAGCAAAGTTGCAGGATACAAAATCAATGTCCAGAAATCAGTTGCATTCTTATACACTAACAATGAAGCAACAGAAAGACAAATAAAGAAACTGATCCCGTTCACAATTGCACCAAGAAGCATAAAATCCCTAGGAATATATCTAACCAAAGATGTAAAGGATCTGTATGCTGAAAACTATAGAAAGCTTATGAAGGTTATTGAAGAAGATTTAAAGAAATGGAAAGACATTCCCTGCTCATGGATTTGAAAAATAACTATTGTCAAAATGTCAATACTACCCAAAGCTATCTACACATTCAATGCAATCCCAATCAAAATTGCACCAGCATTCTTCTCGAAACTAGAACAAGCAATCCTAAAATTCATATGGAACCACAAAATGCCCTGAATAGCCAAAGGAATTTTGAAGAAGAAGAAGAACAAAGCAGGAGGCATCACAATCCCAGATTTTAGCCTCTACTACAAAGCTGTAATCGACAAGACAGCATGGTATTGGCACAAAAACAGACACATAGACCAATGGAATAGAATAGAAACCCCAGAACTAGACCCACAAACGTATGGCCAACTCATCTTTGACAAAGAAGGAATGAACATCCAATGGAAAAAAAACAGTCTCTTTAACAAACGGTGCTGAGAGAACTGGACAGCAACATGCAGAAGGTTGAAACTAGATCACTTTCTCACACCATTCACAAAAATAAACTCAAACTGGATAAAGGACCTGAATGTGAGACAGGAAACCATCAAACCTTAGAGGAGAAAGCAGGAAAAGACCTCTCTGACCTCAACCGTAGCAATCTCTTACTCGACACATCCCCAAAGGCAAGGGAATTAAAAGCAAAAGTGAATTACTGGGACCTTATGAAGATAAAAATCTTCTGCACAGCAAAGGAAACAACCAACAAAACTAAAAGGCAACCAACGGAATGGGAAAAGATATTTGCAAATGACATATCAGACAAAGGGCTAGTATACAAAATCTATAAAGAGCTCACCAAACTCCACACCCGAAAAACAAATAAGCCAGTGAAGAAATGGGCAGAAAACATGAATAGACACTTCTGTAAAGAAGACGTCCGGATGACCAACAGGCACATGAAAAGAAGTTCAGCGTCGCTCCTTATCAGGGAAATACAAATCAAAACCACACTCAGGTATCACCTCACGCCAGTCAGAGTGGTCAAAATGAACAAATCAGGAGGATATAGATGCTGGAAAGGATGTGGAGAAACAGGAACCCTCTTGCACTGTTGGTGGGAATGCAAATGGGTGCAGCCACTCTGGAAAGCAGTGTGGAGGTTCCTCAGAAATTTAAAAATAGACCTACCCTATGACCCAGCAATAGCACTGCTAGGAATTTACCCAAGGGATACAGGAGAGCTGATGCATAGGGGCACTTGTACCCCAATGTTCATAGCAGCACTCTCAACAATAGCCAAATTATGGAAAAAGCCTAAATGTCCATCAACTGAGGAATGGATAAAGAAATTGTGGTTTATATACACAATGGAGGGGCGCCTGGGTGGCGCAGTCGGTTAAGCGTCCGACTTCAGCCAGGTCACGATCTCGCGGTCCATGAGTTCGAGCCCCGCGTCGGGCTCTGGGCTGATGGCTCAGAGCATGGAGCCTGTTTCCGATTCTGTGTCTCCCTCTCTCTCTGCCCCTCCCCCGTTCATGCTCTGTCTCTCTCTGTCTCAAAAATAAATAAACATTAAAAATTTTTTTAAATAAGTTATGGCATGCTATGTGGCCTTTACAATTCATAGCCCTGCAGAACATTTATGACCTTGCGAAATGCTCCTATCACTAGAGGACCAAAAATGGGATTCACAGCTACATAGCTAATTTTGGTAAATGTATGTACATATACCTCTTCCCTGACGATTATAGCACAGTGTTAGAGGTGCTTACCTCCAGGGGCGCCTGAATGGCTCAGTCGGTTAAGCATGTGGCTCTTGATTTCAGCCCAGTTATGATTCCACAGAGTGTGCGATCAAGCTCCACATTGAGCTCTGCACTGACAGCGTGGAGCCTGCTTATAATTCTCTCTATCTCTCTCTCTCCTCCCATCCTCCACTTGTGCTCATCTCTCCCTCGTTCTCTCTCTCTCTGCCAAACATACATAAACATAAAAAAGGTGTTTAGATATGCTTATCTCCAGGTGTTTGACTTATGACCATTTTTCTTTCTTTCTTGTTTGTTTGCTAAATTTTCTGCAATAAACTTTAAGACCTCCATAATCATAAAGTAACGTTTCAAATAAATGATTTAGTCTAGTATCAGTTAAATAAATAAAATGTGTCAATTCATAAATTTATTAGGTCCATTCAACATATCAAGGATAGTTTCAAACAGTCCAGTGTTATTCCTTCAGCAGACTCCCTTCCCATCTGATTTGACGTTGACTCAACCACTTCACCAAGAAAGATTTCTAAACATTCACCATGTTTGAGTGTTTATAAAAGTTTCTGAAAGCATGCAAGACCGCATCCTTGCCTTCAAGAAACTTTCAATATTTGACGGTACAAAAAACCCAAACACGATACAAAGCACAGTGAGACTTCAAGGTCAAGTTTCATGTAGCAGGAGAAGTCCACTGAGCCGAGTTGATCACTAAAGGCGTCTCAGAGGCATAGCACAAAGTATCTTAAAGGATGACCAAATTTCTAGTTGGCAGGCAGAAAGGAGGAGGACAAAGGCGACAAAAGCAAATGTGCGGGAATAAAGGAGGGGCAGGCATTCTGAGAACAGTGAGAACAACCCTCTTGGAGCTTGAGGTTATTCTACAACAGTGGCCATTAAGTATTTGTGACGATGACAAAGACTGGGTAGAAGATGATGGACCTACATAACCCATCACGTCCATACTCTTGTGGAAGAAGGTCTTGGTGACAGCGAAGAATTGGAGACCATCCGTTAGAACCTCAAGGTGGTAATAACGAAGCAATTTGTAGAAACAAAACAATGAAAAGATAAAATTCTAAGCAAACTTCTCTAAGCCTATGAATTAATACCCAATCAACAATCAATTGAAATCCATGACCAACTCAAGACCCCTCTTGTGTTCCTCTCTTAATGGGGCTTTGTCTTCAGTTGCTCATGAGGGGAAGAGACTCATTGTCAGTCCTCCCCTCCTCAACGTCTTTCCTGTGATCCACTCAGTAGTAGGGGCTCTCAACTCCACCTCCAACGTATGCCAAGCCAGCTAGTCTCTCACCACCTTCTGCCTACTCTCCATTTTCGTTCTTAGCCCCATTCTGCCTTTCCCTTCCCACCAAAATCCCAGTTCGTTCTTTTCACTGCATCCGGAATGCAATGCAAAAATCCTGAGTCTGAGCACTTCATTCCTCTGCTTAAGAGAACCCTCTAATCTCCACTGTACTCAAAATGACACATAGAATCTGTAACATGACCACAAGATGTTGGCAGTCCTGTCTTGTCACCCCTCTAATGCCATCTTTCCTCATTCTCCTTTCATTAGGTGAACGGGACGGTCTGTTCTCCTGGTTGCTCAAATTAGACCTACGTAGTTTCTGCTTAGAATGCATTTTGTGTTCGCTAGGTTCCTTACCAGTACTTGCTATGGGTCCAAGTTTGAAAAAAGGACTTTTCTCCCCAAGAACTTTGTTGGCCAATCCTCTCATCTACACTTTGTCCCCTGTGCCATTCCTTCTCAGAACATTTAGTCTTTTTTTTAACAGCATTTGCCACACGTTGTAATTACACCTGTACCATTTGTAGCTAAGGTTTGAAACATCCTGAATATATGGAGCGTGCGTGTTGGATTATCACTGTGTACTTGAACCTAATTGCACCTGACACGTAAGGTGTTCAATATGCCTATCCACGATGCCTGAAATAGGGGATGTTTAACTATCTCCCGGTGTGCCAGACTGCAATATACATTCAAGTCTTCAATAATCTCTACCACCAAATTTTGTCTACATATACAAAAAAGGGAAGGGTCACGTCCTCACGGATAGGAGAAACATTTTGCCTCGTTGATAGCTTCTATGGTGTAGCTTACATTTTGACCTACAAAAGACCCCATCCTGGAGATACAGTTTGTATGGATGCAGTGACAATTATGAGGAAATCAAAACAAAATACAGTCTTTATGGAGTGTAATGTGCCAGGAGTTTTTCCACACGTTTTACAGGCATTACCTGTAATCTCACCACTATACTGAACATAGGCGTTATACTTCCCTTTTACAAATTGGAAAAGCAAACTCGGAGGTATCATTTGCCTACAATCTAAGATCTGGCTGGTAGAAGAAATAGATGGGGTCAGGTAATTTACAAAATCCACATTTTGCCCAAGGTAACCTCTGGGAAATCAGAAAATGAGCGGCTTTCATAAGTGCAGCTGCCTAGAGCTTTTCAGAGGAGCTGTCTGTGTGGTGCCGGGGCTTTGGATCTCACTACCAGGAGTAACCCCCATTGTTGGGAAGGGCAAGAACACCCATCCATGGCAACTTAAGGTGTTTTAACCCCTGTCAAGATAGTGCAAGCCTCCAATTACTACATTTGGTACTTCAAGGAACACATCAAATCACACCTCGTGGGATTTTCAAAAATCACTCTGAGATGAGAAATCAAACAACAAAAGTCATAGCAACACGAAGCAAGTAACACTTTCCAAAACACACCTCCTGAAGGGCCAGGCCATGGAGAGGGTATGAGCCCACTTTAAAGTAGCAGTGCTCTCAGGTGCATAGCACATAAAAGAAAAGAAACAAAAAACAAAACAAAACAAAACAACAACAACAACAACAACAACAACAACAACAACAACGTTAAAACTCATAAGGGATAGAAAACTATCCAAACTGATGAAACAGAAGAATTCCCCTGAGACGAATTTCCAGGAAGACGTGACTGTTAAAGAATCGATCAAAATAGACAAAAGCAGTATAACAACAAGAATGTAGAATCATAGTCATAAGATTAATCACTGGGCTTCAAAAAAGGCATAGAAGACAACAGAATTTATTGTTGCAGTGATAAAAGAACTAAAACATAGCCATGGTTAATTGAAAAGGCAATGACATTGCGATTGATTTTCATCACTGATACAAAAACAGGTAAGCTGGAACCTTGGATGTCCATTACCCAAGTTAGTAGTTATGCGATTGTAGCAAAAGCTAATTCTAAAAAAAAAAAAAAACGATTAACTACTGAAAAACAGAAAGATAAAATATGTCAAAGTTCAAATACCTAGCATGAGCCGTGCAGCTGTATAGTTGTTTAAAATTCTAGGATATCAAATAATATTATGTGATAGCCATTGTAACACGTGCAAAGTTCACCATGTCGATCTTTGCTCTTCTAAATGTGGAGTCATACGGTATTAGACGTTATAGTATGTCTGAAAAATGAATATTAAAAAGTTTTTGAAAGTATATGTTTCTAGAGTTTGGTCATGTCAAATAAAGTGTGTCATTTCCAACACCTATTCACGTGCACTCTTAGTATGGCTAGAGTCCATAAAAAGTTAATGCACAATTGCAATAAACATGATTACCAGTGCAATGTATTTTTTTAGTTCCATTTGTTCATTTATTTGTAAGCCAGTATAGAGCATGGAGAATGTACCCTGTAGGTTCGGAATTCTCTCGTTGATTTCAAATGTCTTATTCGGGCTGCTACCAAAAAGACGGTAAAACAATATTATCTGCACCATGAACATGTAAAATTTGACACACCTCACTAGTATTACAATTTTGCTGTTTAGCATATGTGGTTACAAATACACACGTGTGCACTGGGTGAAGTTAGATGTTTCATACTCCTATCCATATCATGAGAGATTCAATATGTTTTAAAGAGTTAAATTCCAGTTACCAATTCTAATGTGGGATAACATGCACAGTTTTTTGCTATTTGTCACTTATTGTGCAATTATGAAGTTAACATAGAGCCCAAAGGGTAAATTCTTTTTTAACTACACTTAACTTAACGTATATCATTGAAAGTCAAACTTTGGCCTTTCGAAGATGACATGAGACTGAACGCGGAGAACCCAAAAACTCCATGAAAACGTTGCTAGATCTGATCCATGCATTGACCAAACTCACAGGATACAAAATAGTGTAAAGAAACTGGTTGCCTTTCTATACACCAATAAGGAAGCAACAGAAAGAGAAGTCAAGAAATCAGTGCCAGTTACAATTTCACCAAGAACCGTAAAATACCTAGCAAGAAACCTAACCAAAGATGTAAAAGATCTGTACAGTGAAAAGTACAGAAAATATATGAAGGAAAATGATGAAGACACATCAAATACAGAAAAAAAAAAAAAAAAAAAACAATCCATGCCAAAGAGTGGAAGAATGAATACTGTTAAAATGTCAATAGTACTGAACGCAATCTACACATTTAATGCAATACCAATCAAAATTGTACCAACATTCTTCTCCAGACTAGAGCAAGCAATCTGAAACTTTGCACGGAACAACCAAAGAACCTGAGTAGTCAAAGTTATGTGGAAAAAAGAAACCCAAAGTGGGAGGCAGCTCAGACTTTTGCCTCTCCTACGAAGCTGTCATCATTAAGATAGTATGACATTGGCCCCAAAACAGGCACATGAATCAATGAAACAGCATAGAGAACCCAGAAGGGGCCCCACAAATGTATGGTGAACTAATCTTTGACAAAACTGGAAAGACAATCCAATGGAGAGAAGACAGCCTCTTTACAAAGGGTGCTGGGAGAACAGAACAGTAACATGATGAAGAATAAACTAGATGACTTTCTTACAATGTGCATAAAAATAAATGCAAAATGGATGAAAGCCTTAAATGTGAGACAGGAAACCATCAAAACACTAGAGGAGAAAAGATGAAAAAAAACCCTTTGACTTCCACTACAGCAATTTCTTCCTTGGCATGTCTCAAAAGACAAGGGAATGAAAAGCAAAACTGAATGATCAGGACCTGGTCAGGATAAAATTCTCCAGCACTGCAAAGGAAACAATCAGCAAAATTAAAAGGCAACCGATGGAAGGAGTGAAGATATTTGCGAATGACATATTGGATAAAGGGTTACTACACAAAATGTATAAAGAACTTACCCAAGTCACACCTGGAAAATGTAATACAGTGAAACAATGGGCAGAAGACATGAATAGACACTTTTCCAAAAGAGACATCCAGATGGCCCAAAAACACATGAAAGGATGCTCAACATGAATCATCATCAGGAAAATACACATCAAAGCCACACTGAGATACCACCTCACACTAGTCAGTGTGGCTAAAATGAACAACTTAGGAAACACAGATGCTGGTGAGGATATGGAGAAAGAGGAACCCTCTCTAACTGTTGGTGGGAAAGGAAACTGGTGCATCACTGCAAGCATGAAACCTACAGACATCACAATGACTCTAAACGCATATGTTTCCATAATAACACTGAATTTCAATGGACTAAATGCTCCAACCGAACAACATAGTGTATCAGAATGGAAAGAAAAAACAAAAACAAAAAACAGAACAAGACCCATCTATTTGCTGTCTACAAGAGACTGCTTATAGACATGAGGACACCTTCAGATTGAAAATGAGGGGATGGAGAAGTATCTATCATGCTACTGGAGGTCAAAAGAAACCTGGAGTAGCCAACTTATATCATACAAAGTAGAGTTTAAATCAAAGGCTGTAACAAAAGATGACGAAGGGCTTTCTATATTAATTCCAGGGTCTTTCCATCAGGAAGAGCTAAAAATTTTAAATGCCTGCACACCAAATTCGGAGACACACAAATATATAAACAATTAATTAAAAACATACAGAACCTTGTTGATAAGAATGTGGTAATTGCAGGGGACATTAAATTAAACACAGAAAAAAGATGGAAAATCTCCAAAAGCATGGAGGTTAAAAAACATCCCACTATGGAATAAATGGGTCAACCAGGCAATTTGAGAAGAAATTAAAAGATATAAGGAAACATGGGGCGCCTGGGTGGCGCAGTTGGTTAAGCGTCCGGCTTCAGCCAGGTCACGATCTCGCGGTCCGTGAGTTTGAGCCCCGCGTCAGGCTCTGGGCTGATGGCTCGGAGCCTGGAGCCTGTTTCAGATTCTCTGTCTCCCTCTCTCTCTGCCCCTCCCCCGTTCATGCTCTGTCTCTCTCTGTCCCAAAAATAAATAAAAACGTTGAAAAAAAAATTGAAAAAAAAAGATATAAGGAAACGAATAAAAATGAAACACCACAATGCAAACCCTTCGGGATACAGCAAGGGCAGTCCTGACAGGGAACAACAAAAACAAAACACAACAACAACAACAACAACAACAACAACAACAACAAACAATGCTATCCAGGCCTATCTCAAGAAACAAGAAAAATTCCCAATACAAAATCCAACAGCACACCTAAAGGAATTAGAAACAGGACAGCAAAGACACCCCAAAGCCAGGAGAGGAAGAAAAATAATAAAGATCAGAGCAGAAATAAACAATATGGAGTCTAAAGGAAAACAGTAGAGCACATCAATGAAAACAAGAGTTGTGTTTTTGAGAAAATACACAAAATTGATAAACTTCTAGCCTGGCTTCTCAAAAAGAAAAGAGAGGGGACCCAAATAGGTCAAATCACGAATGAAAATGGAATTATTACAAAGAATCCCTCAGAAATTCAAGCATTCATCAGGAAACACTATAAAATCTTCTATGCCAACAAACTGGACAACCTGGAAGAAATGGACAAATGCCTCCATCCCCACACACTTCCAAAGCTCAAACGGGAAGAAATAGAAAATGTGAACGGACCCATAACTAGTGAGGAAACTGATTCAGTTATCAAACATCTCCCAATAAATAAGAGTCCTGGTCCAGGTGGCTTCCCTGGCGATTTCTAGCAGACATTTAAAGTAGAGGTAATAGCCATCCTTCCCAAGGTGTTTCAAAATTTGGAAATGAAAGGAAAACTTCCAGACGCATTTTATGAAGCCAGCATTACGGTGATTCAAAACCAGACAGAGACACAGAAAAAAAGGAAAATCACAGGTCAATATCCCTGATGAATAGAGGTGCAGAAATTCTCAACAAGATAGTAGCAAATCACATTCAATAGCATATAGAAAATATTATGCAACACGATCAAGTGGGATTCATTCCTGGCCTGCAGGGCTAGTGCCATATTCACAAATCAATCATTGTGCTACATCACATTAAGAAAAGAAAAGATAAGAACCATAGTACACTGTCAATAGATGCAGAAAAAAAGTATTTGAGAAAATACTGGATCCTTACTTATTACAAACCCTCAAGAAAGTTGGGATTGAAGGAAACTACTTTAAACATCATAAAATCCATTAATCAGAAGCCCACAGTAAATATCGTCCTCAATGGGGAAAAACTGAGAGCATTCCCCCTGAGATCAGGAACAAGACAGAGATGTCCACTCTCACCCCGGTTGTTGAACATAGTGTTGGAAGTCTTAGCATCAGTAATCAGACAGTAAATGAAATTAAAGGTATCATCATTTGCAAAGAAGAAGTCAAACTTCCACTTTTTGCCGATGACATGACACTATACATGGAATTTCCGCCAGACTCCATCAAAAGTCCGCTAGCACTGATACATGCATTTGGCAAAGTTGCAGGGTACAAATCAATGTACAGAAATTGATTGCGTTTTATACACCAATAATGAAGCAACAGAAAGAGAAATAAGGAAACGGATACAATATACAATGCACCAAGAGTCATAAAATACCTAGGAATAAACTTAACCAAAGAGGTAAATGATCTGTATGCTGAAAACTATAGAAGGCTTGTGAAGGAAATTGACGAAGATACAGAGAAAGCGAAAAACATTCCATGCTCGTGGATTGGAAGAATAAATATTGGCGAAATGTCAATACGACCCAACGCAGTCCTCACATTATAGGCAGCCCCAATCCCATTGCACCAGCATCCTTCTCCAAGCTGGAACAAGCAATCATAAAATGTGTATGGAAACACAAAAGACCCTGAAAAGCCAAAGTAATACTAAAAAAGAAAACCAAAGTGAGAGCCACCACAATGCCAGACTTTAGCCTCTACCACAAAGCTATAACCATCAAGACAGCATGGTATTGGCACAGAAACAAATACATAGACTTAATGGCATAGTTTAGGGACCCAAGAATTGGACCCACATACGTATGGCCAACTAATCTTTGACAAAGCAGAAAAGAATATCCAATGGAAAAAAAGACAGTCTCTTTAACAAATGGTGCTAAGAGAAGTGGACATCAACATGCAGAAGAATGAAACTAGACCAGTTTCTTACACCACTCACAAAAATAAACTCACAATGGATGAAGGGCCTGAATGTGAGACAGGAAACCATCAAACCCTGGAGGAGAAAGCAGGAAACATCCTCTTTGACCTCCGCGTCAGCAAGTTCTTAGCTGACACATCTCCAAAGGCAAGGGAATTAAAAGCAAAATGAACTATTGGGACATCATCAAAATAAAAATCTTCTCCACAATGAAGGAAACAATCAACAAAACTAAAAGGCAACTGACTGAATGGGAAAAGATGTGTGCAAAAGTCATACTGGATAATTGGCTAGTATCCTAAACCTGTAAAATGAACTCACCAACTCCACACCCGGAAAACAAAAAATCCAGTGAAGAAATGGGCAGAAGACTTGAACAGACACTGTTCTAAAAAAGACATCCAGATTGTCAAGAGACACATGAAAAGATGCTCAACAGCACTCCTCGTCAGGGAAATCCAAAGAAAAACCGCACTGAGATGCCACCTCATGCCAGTCAGAGTGGCTACAATGAGCAAACTGGAAGACTATAGATGCTGGTGAGGATGTGGAGAAACGGGAACCCTCTTGCACTGTTGGTGGGAATGCATCCTGGTGCAGCCGCTCTGGAAAACAGTGTGGAGGTTCCTCAAATCATTAAAAATAGATCTACCCTAAGACCCAGCAATAGCACTGCTAGGAATTTACCCAAGGGGTACGGGAGTGCTGAGACATAGGGGCGCATGTACCCCAATGTTTATAGCACTACTTTCAACAACACCCAAACTATGGAAAGAGCCCAGCTGTCCATCAACTGACAAGTGGATAAAGAAGTTGTGGTTTATGTATACCATGGAATACTACTTGGCAATGAGAAAGAACGAAATCTGGCCATTTGTAGCAACGTGGATGGAACTGGGGGGTATTATGCTATGTGAAATAAGTCAGGTGGAGAAAGACAGATACCATATGTTTTCATCCATGTGTGGATCCTGAGAAACTTAGCAGAAGACCATGGGGGAGGTGATGCGGGGAAAAAGTTATAGAGAGGGAGGGAGGCAAACCATAAGAGACTCTTAAATACTGACAACAGACTGAGGGTTGACGTGGGTTTGGGGAGAGGGGAAAGTGGGTGACGGGCATCGAGGAGGGCACCTGTTGGGATGAACACTGGGTGTTGCGTGGAAACCAATTTGAAAATAAATTACATTTAATGAAAAAGGAAATCCAGGGGTTGCTCTTACTGAATATGAGGATAGCTTTCCATTTTCAGCACTTTCTGAACGTGAGGTAGTACTGGCTTAAGCTGCCTAGATGAAAGTTTGGTTTGTGTGTTTAAGAAAAGGAGTTGAGTAGGCCTCTCACATGTATCACGTTGACCTTGGCAAGTGTCTCTTCTGATTGTTACCATGACTTATCCGTTTTATTCATTCACATAGTTTGGTGTCATCCTTTCCTGAGGAAGTGGATTTCAATTGATCATGGTAGGTGGTCCTTTTTATATTTTGTGAATTATTTGTGTATGTGGTGATGATGGATGGACCATGCTGGTTACTTTCAAAAGCACTTACACGGACGGTGTAACACGTTTTTTACTCTTGGAATCCCAGATGGCTCTTTTACTACCTTGTGTATGACTTACCTGAAATATCATGAATTGGTAGGTACCGAATAGGTTTTAGTGGCACTGAATGCCCTCATGGCCACTCACGCAGAATTCGTTGACGCTTTGCACTTAAGCACACAATGACTCGGTCTTCCCTAAGCTGCGTGAAAGTGAACATGCATCCTAACTAGGCAAACTGTTTGCTGCTGCTGTGAAAAACAGCTTCCTGAAGTGTGAGCTATAGCCACAGACTTATGGACCCCTAAGCAAGGCACAGTATATCTGTATTCTTTGAAAGAGTAGAGTAGTTACTTCAATTTGGCTTTCAGTGCGTTGCATGACAAGGCATTTAATTAGCTAAAACCTCTTACAGTCATGTGTGATTACAAGTTGTGTGTACTCTCCACCGCGAAGTGTCATCCCATGTTGGATGGAATTAATGGAGGCTGAGGCACCTGTGCATTCACGTCGAGAACAACCCTCTTGAACTCATCAAGAACTATGGGCCGTCTCAGGTAAGATTCGTGCAGGTCTTTCTCAAGGGCATAATCTTAAACACATCCCAACCTAAGGCAGCTTTGGGCAGCAGGCAGTGATAGGATAGGCAGACATTGTGACCTCACAAAGCGCCTGGTCTCCTAGCAACAGCGGTGTAACTCTCACAGCCTGCCGCGTGATTTGGCTTCCTGGTAGGAAATTCATCAGGGCCTGGCGGCGGCGGCGAGACCTGGCAAGCACGGGCGGCCCCTAACGGCCTCACCTCCTGAGCCTCATGAAGAGGCAGCGGCGCAGGCCCCGGGGAGCCTTGGCCCCGGCCGCCCGGGGAGGTGCCTCTAGCGCTGCAGGAGGGGCCGCGCTGGAGGCGCCTGAGGAGAAGGTGGTGTACACGCTGGGGCACCAGCCCCCCGAGGCCCGCGTCCAGACGCGCCTGCCAGCTGCCAGGAGGAGGCGCCACGGAGCCCGGAAGGTCGCCGCCGGCCAGAGGAAGGTGCCGCCCCCGCCGGCGCCGTCCCTCGAGGACAGCAGCCCCCTGGAGGAGAGTGGGAGGGCGGCCACTCCGACGCTGACCACCTTGCCCACCATCCGCGTAGTCGGCGACGTCTGGGCCGAGAGCAGCGTGGCAGAAGCGCGGCGCCAAGCGTGCCAAGTCCTGGGAGTGAACCTGGCACCCGTGGTGATACTCTGCCGCTTCCCAGTGCCTGGGCGAGAGATGCGGGCCACCACCGCGCGACCTCTCAGCCCCAGGACGGCTTGTGCCTGGAGGGATGAACCAGTGAGAGCCGGGCCCGCGTCCCCTAGTGCACTGTACGGGCGAAGAAGCACCAGAGGATCCCGGCCCGCGCCCCCTGGATGCGGCGCCGCCTTCTGGGACTCCGGGGCAGCTGTGCCCTCTGCTGCTTCCCAGCACCGGGTCTGCGGAGGGAGGAGACCACTGGACCGCAAGGGAGGGCCCCTTTCTTCCTAACCCCACATTGAGAGGTCTCCAGGACTGTAGGGGCAGATCCATGATCTCTCTTGTTCCTTCATTGCTCTGAAGTCTTCCGAAGAAGCCATTCCACCCCCACCCTCTCCAAAGGAATTTGTTTCCATGCTTGTGTAATAAAGCTAGAGTTTCTTTGCCATTCACCCACCTCCCGGCTCCTCCCGCCAATTTCTTTCTTTCTTTGTGTGTATGTGTATGTATATATATCTTCTAGGATGATTTAAAGTACATATTCTTTAACTGTTTAGAAGAGGCAGTAGAGAAAAAAGGGTGTGACTTAGGGGTCTGCACTCAGATTAAAATAAGATTACTGAAGTATAGAGTATATTCAAAAGGACATATACTATTTTTGTCATGTTTGTTTATTTTTGAGAGAGAGATACCTTGTGAGCAGGTGAGGGCCAGATAGGGAGCCAAGGGTCCAAGCAGGCTCCAGGCTCGGAGCTGTCAGCACAGAACCTGATGCGGGGCTCGACCTCACAAACCATGAGATCATGACCTGAGCCAAAGTTGGACACTTAAGTGACTAGCCACCCAGGCACGCAAAAAAGAACATATATTATTAAAAGCATTCTGAGCACAGATTGAGGCAATTAAGTTCAATATACTTGTGGAATCAGCACTCAATAAAAAAGATACCAGGACCCCAAGGGACCACCTGTGCTTCTTTCAGTCACGGTCTATCTCTCTTTGGGACGGCAATTATTCTGACTTCTTACAGAATATACAACTTTTGCTTCTTTTTGGACTATATAGAAATGGAATTATGTGTCCTACACCTAGCTTCTTTCACTCAAACTTATGTTAGTGATATTCATGTTATTGTATGTATAGATCCTTTCTGCTCATTGGTGTATAGAATTTCATTATTTGAATAGTTTACAATATTTCTGCAACTCTTGGTGGACATTTAGGTAGGTTCTGGCTTAGGGTAATTATGAATAAAGCTTCAGTGAACATTATAGGACACGTCCTTTGGTGAACATTTTTTACAATAGTATTTATTTATCTAGGAGAGAATTTGCTGGGTCACATGTCATCCAACTTATCAGCTTTGGTAAGATTCCTCCAAACTGTTTCCAAAATGATTATACCAATTTACACACACTTCTTTCTATAGTAGTGCCTGCGTAGTGCCTGTGAGCTCTGAATACTTGATAGCCTTGCCAACACTTGCTAATATGGTCTTTTTCATGTTATCTATTCTGGCAGGTGTACAGATTTTTTTTTGAGAAATATCAATCCAAGTATTGTATACAAATAGTTAAAAATAAAGCTCACAACATCCAAATTGCAGATCAGGACTTGCAATAAAAAATCAAAAGCTTTGTTTCCCCCATGAACACCTCTTCCCCAGAGGCAACACTTTCTTTTGTTTTGTTTTTTCTTTTTTTTAAAATCAGGTTTTTTTCAAAAGACCATTTTTTAAGGACAAATTTAGATTTAGAGACAAATTGCACAAAAAATACAGGTTCCTCACCCCCAGTAGTTTCTATAGTACCTTGCACCAATGTGGATACATTAATTATAAGTGGTGGATGAGCCATTCTTGTTGACACATTACCATTAGACACATTATCATTAACTAACAGTTAGGGTTTATTTTGTGTTATATAGATTCATAAGTTTTGAGAAATGTATAATGGTATGTATCTACTATTGCCGTATCATACAGAATAGTTACACCACCCTAAAGTGCCCTGTGCTCCGCCTATTACCACTTCCTCTCTCCCCCTAAACCCTAATAGCCACGGGTCTTTTTACTGTCTCCGAAGGTGTTTTGTTGTTGTTGTTGTTGTTGTTGTTGTTGTTGTTGTTGTCGTCCTTGTCGTTGTTTTGTTTTCTTTTGTTTTGTTTTTCCAGAACGTTATCATAGTTGGAAACGTAAAGCAAATGGCTTTTTCGTATTGGATCCCTTCACTTAGTAATCCACACTTAAGTTTCCTCCATGACATTTAAGTAGCTCCCTTTCTCCCTCTTTCCTTCCCTCCTCTTCTGTCTCTCTGCCTCCCTTTCATTGAGGGAGTTTATTTTCTAAAACAGCTTTTAAAAAGCTGGTTTACGGAAAAAGACTGGAAAGTGCAGAGTTCCCCTGTTCTCCCTCCTACCCCCCAAAACATAGTTTTCCCTATTGTAAACTTCTTGTGTCAGTGTAGTGCATTTGTTACAACGGATGAGCCCATATGAAAACTATTATTAACTAAAGACCGAAGTGTACCTTAGCATTCACTGTGGTGTGCAGTTCGGTGAGTTTTGACAAACGCACAATGCCATGATCCAAAGCATTTCACTGTCTTACAAGATGTTTCACTGCCGTAAATATTCCCTGTGCTTCATCGATTATTCATCTCTCCCTTCCCCCCTGAGTCCCTGGCAACCACAGGTCTCTTTACTGTCTCCATGATTTGAGGCAACACTTTTAACTGTTCCAGGTTTATATTCTTTTGTTAGGAATCTTCATGAAGATAAGTAGTATACTATACTGCTGCTTATTGATTTGTCAGTTTTAAGCACCGTCTACTGACTTCCTATGTGACGTTGACATATAGGTCGCTTAAGCCACCTGTCTTCTCTCTCCTCACTTTCCGATATATTCCCGAACTTCTATCTGTATACTGTTTCAGTCAGCTCCAGCCAGCCGGTGAGTCACTATAGGTATTTTAAATAGTTACACACGTGATGGGAAATCCCAGAAGCCAAACAAAGGATGGCGAAGCAATCAGGAATTAGTATCATCAGAAAGCTGTTTCCACCTGCAGAGCTAGAGAAATTCAGAACCATACCTAGCAGGAACTGAGAACATGGGAGAAGAGGCTCTTGGAAAGAAGCTAGAATTTGGAGGAGATAAAATCACTGGTAGGAAGTGGAGCCGGAGAGAGAAAAACCTCTGGGCTTATACCTTCCTCCCTTTCTCCCATCAAACACCCATTGGTCAAACCCCTCTGGAAGCCAGTTGGCAAGGAACCAGGAAACACAGTCTGTAGGAGAAGTGCAGGAACTGGATCTGAGGGCAAAAATACATAACGGATGAAGTTACATATAGGTACTAATTAGGGTTCTCCAGAGACTCAGTATCAATAGGAATTGGTTCACAGGATTACGGAGGCTGAGAAGAGCAGACCTAGGAGATCGAGTAGTTCAGTTCCAGGCAGACTCCAAAAGCCTAAGAATCAGGAGAGCTGATGATGTATGTTCCATTCCAAGTCTGAGCCTGAAGTCAGGAGACCAATATCGCAGCTTGAAGACAGTCAGATAGACACAGTGGATTCTCTCTTACTCCACCTTTTGTTCTATTCAAGTCTTCAATCGATTAGTTGAGGCCACCCAGTGTTTGGCAAGGCAATGTGTCTTGCTTACTCTCCGGATATACAGATGTTAATTGTACTAAGAAATGTCCTCACAGACTCACTAGAAATACTGTTTAGCCATATATCTGGGTACCCTGTGGCTTAGCCCAGTTAAAACATGAAATTAACCATCACACAATATAATTTTATGTTTGTATGTATATGTGTATGTATGTATGAATGTATGTTATTTGAGAGAGAGAGAGAGAGAGAGAGAGAGAGAGAGAGTATGCTCAAGCAGGATAGGGGCAGAGAGAGAATTCTGAGCTGTCAGTGCAGAACCTAATGCTCATCTTAGTCTTATGAACTGTCAGATCATCATCTGAGCCAAAATCAAGAGTGGATTGTGAACTCACCGAGCCACTCAGGTACCCCATGAGATGTAATTTTAAAATAGAGACCTAGTTCCCTTACCTGTACTATCATTTTTCATTCCGTACATTGTACGATAAAGGTCTTCCTTAAACTTGCTGCACTTTTTCTCCGTCTCCCATCAGCTTTGGGCTTCTGTTTGTCATTGTTGTTAACACTGCTGTTATGCTCTGCAATCAAGTCTCTTTAGAGAGTTCAAGGTTGATTCTAAAACTTGAAAACTAATAAATGGTTTAAATTATTGTGATTATTAAATAATATGCAAACATTAGAATTACTACTCTTTTGCTGGAGTCTTTGCACCTCCTGAATGAGGACATCTCTAGCATCAAGGTGAAATGGATCCTTTCTCTTTGTATTCCATCAGTGCTTTAAACCATGCCATGTTTCACTTGGCTCATTCAGAGTAAGGCCGTCTTATGGATATTATCTGGTTCTCCTTAATTTTCTAATGCACTTCTTTGTTTTATTGCACTCTTTCAGTGTTCTCAAATCATGCCACTTTATGACATCTTCCTGCTAACCTCTTAGCGGTCTCTCACTGGACCCTTCTCTTTTCCTGCCTCATTTAGGTGGTGACTCAGTAGGTCTGCTTCATAGCTTCCTTCCTGTGATTTTCCTCTGCTACGCTCCCAGTTTGTTTCCATGGTTTCATGGTAATATGGCTATCTGGGAAGTTAGGGAACATTTAAAAGCCTGGACTCTTGAGCCAGAAGGCCTGGGGTTAGACTTTACTTGTTCCACTTACCAGCTGTGTAAGTTGGATGTTGGATGAGTTATTTGGCTTCTTTATAACCCTCTTTTCTCCTCTCGAAGATAAGAACGGTAATTGTATATACTTTATAAGTTTGTTGTGTGGTTCATATGAAATAATATATGAAAATAACCCATAACAGAGTCTGGCACAAAAATAAACACTCTGTTAGTGTTGCCTGTTATTAAGAATAATTTGTCTTTATTTTTTCTCTCTTTGTTTTGCTGGAGTACACCTTCATATAACTTCCTAATGAAGAATGAGTAGAATCAAATATCTGAGTCTTTGCACGTCTGAAGATATCTTGAGTCCACTCTCAAATTTAATTGATAATTTTGAAAGGTGTAGAATTGTAGCTTCTTTTTTTTATTTGATTTATTTTTATTTTTTAAAGTTTACCTCCTAATTAGTTAGCATGTAGTGCAACAATGATTTCAGGAATAGATTTCTCAGTGCCCCTTACCCATTTAGCCCATTGCCCCTCCCACAACCCCTCCAGTGACCCTCAGTTTGTTCTCCATACGTATGAGTCTCTTCTGTTTTGTCCCCTCCCTGATTTTATATAATTTTTGTTTCTCTTCGCTTATATTCATCTCTTCCACTCAGAATTCTTGCGTCTAATGGCCGGTTGCCCCTTCCATCGATTTTCCCCTAATCACAACGCCATTGGACTACAATATCTGCTCTTTGGAGTTTTTTAACTCACTATCACTTCCACCTTCTTCTGGTTTTCAAAATCATTCAGTACATCTGGCCTATGCTTACGGAAAAGGGAATGAAGGTCCCCCTTTTGAAGGGCTTAAAAGAGAATTTATGAACATATTTTAGACTGCCACAGCCTGTCTGCTGGCCTCCTATTATTCACTCTCATCCTGCCTGAAAAATATCCTCACCTTTCCCCAAGAATCCTCCCTCTTAAAGACACAACCCTTGTAACATCAGCTCAAAGTCCAGGATATTTTTATCTAAATTAGGTCCAGGTGTGAATGAGTCTCCTTGGGCGCACTAGTCCTCGAGTACATTTTCAATCTGAAGACCTATGAATGAAGACCTATGAATTCAGCATACAAACAACACGGGCATGGTTATAACCAGAACACACACACACAACACACACACACACACACAAACACACACACACACACACACACACACACACAGAAAAATCAAACAAACAAACAAACAAACAAACAAAATACAAACATTGCTGTTTCAAAAGAAAGGAAGGAGGTAATCATGAATGAGTCACTGGTCCATAGCAATTCTGAAGTTCAGCTGGCACAGGTAGGCAGTTGTTTCATTGGGTCCTAAGGCCTGGGAATGATTTTCCATGGTCCTAGCTCCTCCGGGGTTCTGGCTTTCAACCTCCAAGTCATTCTTCCCTTCTCATGAAAAGTAGCCTGTGTCTACAGCCTTATGGTTGTCTCGGCCTACTTACTGATTGGAGGAGGTTGTGGGTCCAAAGCCTTCTTTCATTTTACTCTCTGGGATTAAGTAAATCCTTCTCTACCATGGACTTTTTCAAACATTTATATGGAAAAACACTCCTAAACTTCAAGTGATATTGTAACAGAGAGATCCCTGTGCCCTACAGTTTACTCTGCGAGGGTATGCTTAGGAGATAGAACGCTGGTATTCTCCAAACCCTTCTTCATTTAGGAAACTTCTCTAGCATCTTTTCCCCAACCTCATCTGCTGAGTGATGTTGGTAATAATTTCACCTTCAATAAGAGTGACATTATTGATGTTATCTGTGCTAACAAAACATGAAATTGTATTTGAATGGCATTGAGTAAGTGCAAGTAGTATCGGTTAGGGACGTGTTCAGCTGTCACAGAAAGGCTGCCACCAGTGGCATAATCAAAGAGCGTTTTACTCACAAAGAGGCTGTAGGCTGTGCTCCATTAAGGCAACAATGTCATTGGCAGCAGACTGCATGCAATGGCAGAGCTGCCAATTTCTTTATGACCTCCTACAAAATTTTGGAAAAAAGGGTAGCAGCCATTAATATAATACTACCAATGTCTTTACCACTTACCGTCTTCAAGATGCAGCACATGTGTGAGCATTTCAAGCTCACAGCACATCTGTGAGGTACAATTGTTGATGTCTTTTGGAGGTCATTCGGTTTCTTCTTAAGTCAAAAATTAGCTGTCATATGTCTAGGGCATGTGGCTTCACCAATCCCCTCCTAGGTTTCCTTGGCTTATCAATGCATCAAGCAAACTCTATGGAATTCTAGAATTTAATCCTTGTGGGCCATGGAGAAACCAGTTCTGCCTTATCAAATCACATTACATACTCAGGCCATTCAGTATACTCTCAGATGAACCCTTGGAAGGTGCTCCTGTATTAGTGTTGTATTTCTGTTGGCAAGAACCTTGCCTCCTAGAGGGACGGTAACTTTCATATCTATTAGTAATTGCCAACGAAGTACAAACCAAGATTTTTCTTTGCCTTCTTGTTGACACGTTATAATATATACTAAGTTACCACGTTTCCTTGTTTTAATCTTAGCATCATATACCAACTGCAATATCATCACGGAACAATGGTGGCCCCGCATGTAGCATCATCACCTCTGGAAACTTCAGATATGGCCACGGTAACACATAGGGTGGACTCCATCTAGATCTTGGCCACTTGGGCTAGTCTGATTCTCTCCGTTTATCTACCTCCCACCCCACACCCCCAGCCCCAGCAGCAGTGAGAATCTGGTCAGTCAGGGAATCTCCAGCAGATACAGATGCAGATGCAGATCATTTCTCTGGATAATATTTATGGTTGACTGTGGCCTGGGTAGCAGGACTGGTTCAGACAGAAACACTGATTTGGGTGCCATCAAGCCGTATCTGTGCCCTCCCTGAGAAATGGGACAGTATGCATTTCAAACACTTCAAGTCTCCACTTCTCCCTGCACACTTCTGTGTTTTGTTGCTTTCATCCACCTACCAAAGCAACCCAAACTTTATGCTACAGAGAGTGGGGCTCGTGTGTCCTTTGCAGATTGGAATGCTGTTACTAGTTTGGGTTATCTTAACAAAAACTGGCACATTACCTAAAAATGTAGAATTCGGTGTGAATTCGGAATCCGCACCTGTAGTAAGCCCTCCATGATTCCATTGATTAGGGAGAGGTATCAGACCATACTGTAAGAAACCCTGCCTTCGAATGCTACAGCTCTATGGACTTTCAAAGCACTAGTTTTAACCTGCTTATCCAAAGTCGGTAAGTCTTTGTGAGTATACATTCAGAGCTTTTTTAAGATCTGGATCGTAGTCTCCAATTTTTTCATGACCTTCCTAACCCATTGATTCCCAGAGTTCTCTTTATTTTTGAATCGTTCTCTTGGGCATTTGACCATACCTGTCAAATTAAAAATGTCCTCAATTTGAATATATTAACATTTAAGGGCAGTCACGTGTTCAGGGCCCAAATATTTTATTATTTCCGTTAGGAATTTATTCTGTCTCTGGACGGTGAAAAAACAAATGCCTTTTGTTTTGTTTTGTTTTGTTTTGTTTTGTTTCATTTTCCCCACATAAGTAAGTAGATGTGCAAGGCAGAATGCTAGGTACCTGTCATGGGTAATAGGACATTCAGGAGTGTAAATGAGATTTCTGTCATCAAAAAAATAAAAGAAAATTATTTGACGAACTAAGATAAGCTAAGCTTTATTTTTTTTTAATATATGAAGTTTATTGTCAAATTGGTTTCCATACAACACCCAGTGCTCAGCCCAAAAGGTGCCCTCCTCAATACCCATCACCAACCCTCTCCTCCCTCCCACCCCCCATCAACCCTCAGTTTGTTCTCAGTTTTTAACAGTCTCTTATGCTTTGGCTCTCTCTCCCACTCTAACCTCTTTTTTTTTCCTTCCCCTCCCCCATGGGTCCTGCTAAGCCTCTCAGGATCCACATAAGAGTGAAACCATATGGTATCTGTCTTTCTCTGTATGGCTTATTTCACTTAGCATCACACTCTTCAGTTCCATCCACGTTGCTACAAAAGGCCATATTTCATTTTTTCTCATTGCCACGTAGTATTCCATTGTGTATATAAACTACAATTTCTTTATCCATTCATCAGTTGATGGACATTTAGGCTCTTTCCATAATTTGACTATTGTTGACAGTGCTGCTATGAACATTGGGGTACAAGTGCCCCTATGCATCAGTACTCCTGTATCTCTTGGGTAAATTCCTAGCAGTGCTATTGCTGGGTCATAGGGTAGGTCTATTGTTTATTTTTCTGAGGACCCTCCACACTGCTTTCCAGAGCGGCTGCACCAATTTGCATTCCCACCAACAGTCCAAGAGGGTTCCCGTTTCTCCACATCCTCTCCAGCATCTATAGTCTCCTGATTTCTTCATTTTGGCCACTCTGACTGGCGTGAGGAGATACCTGAGGGTGGTTTTGATTTGTATTTCCCTGATAAGGAGCGACGCTGAACATCTTTTCATGTGCCTGTTGGCCATCCGGATGTCTTCTTTAGAGAAGTGTCTATTCATGTTTTCTGCCCATTTCTTCACTGGCTTATTTGTTTTTCGGGTGTGGAGTTTGGTGAGCTCTATAGATTTTGTATACTAGCCCTTTGTCCGATATGTGATTTGCAAATATCTTTTCCCATTCCGTTGGTTGCCTTTTAGTTTTGTTGGTTGTTTCCTTTGCTGTGCAGAAGCTTTTTATCTTCCTAAGGTCCCAGTAATTCACTTTTGCTTTTAATTCCCTTGCCTTTGAGAATGTGTCGAGTAAGAGATTGTTACGGTTGAGGTAAGAGAGGTCTTTTCCTGCTTTCTCCTCTAAGGTTTTGATGGTTTCCTGTCTCACATTCAGGTCCTTTATCCAGTTTGAGTTTATTTTTGTGAATGGTGTGAGAAAGTGGTCTAGTTTCAACCTTCTGCATGTTGCTGTGCAGTTCTCCCAGCACCATTTGTTAAAGAGACTGTCTTTTTTCCATTGGATGTTCTTTCCTGCTTTGTCAAAGATGAGTTGGCCATACATTTGTGGGTCTAGTTCTGGGGTTTCTATTCTATTCCATTGGTCTATGTGTCTGTTTTTGTGCCAATACCATGCTGTCTTGTTGATTACAGCTTTGTAGTAGAGGCTAAAATCTGGGATTGTGATGCCTCCTGCTTTGGTCTTCTTCTTCAAAATTCCTTTGGCTATTCGAGGCCTTTTGTGGTTCCATATGAATTTTAGGATTGCTTGTTCTAGTTTCGAGAAGAATGCTGGTGCAATTTTGATTGGGATTGCATTGAATGTGTAGATAGCTTTGGGTAGTATTGACATTTTGACAATATTTATTTTTCCAATCCATGAGCAGGGATTGTCTTTCCATTTCTTTAAATCTTCTTCAATTACCTTCATAAGCTTTCTATAGTTTTCAGCATACAGATCCTTTACATCTTTGGTTAGATTTATTCCTAGGTATTTTATGCTTCTTGGTGCAATTGTGAACGGGATCAGTTTATTTGTCTTTCTGTTGCTTCATTGTTAGTGTATAAGAATTCAACTGATTTCTGGACATTGATTTTGTATCCTGCAACTTTGCTGAATTCATGTATCAGTTCTAGCAGACTTTTGGTGGAGTCTATCGGATTTTCCATGTATTATATCATGTCATCTGCAAAAAGCGAAAGCTTGACTTCATCTTTGCCGATTTTGATGCCTTTGATTTCCTTTTGTTGTCTGATTGCTGATGCTAGAACTTCCAGCACTATGTTAAACAACAGCGGTGAGAGTGGGCATCTCTGTCGTGTTCCTGATCTCAGGGAAAAAAGCTCTCAGTTTTCCCCCGTTGAGGATGATGTTAGCTGTGGGCTTTTCATATGGCTTGCATGATCTTTAAGTATGTTCCTTCTATCCCGACTTTCTCAAGGGTTTTTCTTAAGAAAGTGTGCTGGATTTTGTCAAAGGCCTTTTGTGCATCGATTGACAGGATCGTATGATCCTTCTCTTTTTTTTTTTTTTTTTGTTTAATGTGATGTATCACGTTGATTGATTTGCGAATGTTGAACCAGCCCTGCAATCCAGGAATGAATCCCACTTGATCATGGTGAATAATTCTTTTTATATGCCATTGAATTCGATTTGCTAGTATCTTATTGAGAATTTTGGCATCCATATTCATCAGGGATATTGGCCTGTGGTTCTCTTTTTTTTACTGTGTCTCTGTCTGGTTAAGGAATCAAAGTAATACTGGCTTCATAGAATGAGTCTGGAAATTTTTCCTCCTTCTCTATTTCTGGAATAGCTTGAGAATGATTGGTATTATCTCTGCTTTAAACGTCTGGTAGAACTCCCCTGGGAAGCCATCTGGTCCTGGACTCTTATTTGTTGGGAGATTTTTGATGACCGATTCAATTTCTTCACTGGTAAGGGTCTGTTCAAGCTTTCTATTTCCTCCTGATTGAGTTTGGAAGAGTGTGGGTGTTCAGGAATTTGTCCATTTCTTCCAGGTTGTCCAGTATTTTGGCGTATAATTTTTCATAGTATTCCCTGATCATTGTTTGTATCTCTGAGGGATTGGTTGTAATAATTCCATTTTCATTCATGATTTTATCTATTTGGGTCATCTCCCTTTTCTTTTTGAGAAGCCTGGCTAGAGGTTTGTCAATTTTGTTTGTTTTTTCAAAAAAAACAACTCTTGGTTTCGTTGATCTGCTCTACAGTTTTTTTAGATTCTATATTGTTCATTTCTGCTCTGATCTTTATTATTTCTCTTCTTCTGCTGGGTTTAGGCTGCCTTTGCTGTTCTGCTTCTATTTCCTTTAGGTGCGCTGTTAGATTTTGTATTTGGGATTTTTCTTGTTTCTTGAGACAGGCCTGGATTGCAATGTATTTTCCTCTCAGGACTGCCTTTTCTGCATCCCAAAGCGTTTGGATTGTCGTATTTTCATTTTCGTTTGTTTCCATATATTTTTTTAATTTCTCCTCTAATTGCCTGGTTGACCCACTCATTCGTTAGTAGGGTGTTCTTTAACCTCCATGGTTTTGGAGTTTTTCCAGACTTTTTTCTGTGGTTGATTTCAAGCTTCATAGCGTTGTGGTCTGAAAGTATGCATGGTATAATTTCAATTCTTGTAAACTTATGAAGGGCTGTTTTGTGACCCAGTATGTGATGTATCTTGGAGAATGTTCCATGTGCACTCGAGAAGAAAGTATAGTCCGTTGCTTTGGGATGCAGAGTTCTAAATAAATCTGTCAAGTCCATCTGATCCAATGTCTCATTCAAGGCCCTTGTTTCTTTATTGACCGTGTGTCTAGATGATCTATCCATTTCTGTAAGTGGGGTGTTAAAGTCCCCTGCAATTACCACATTCTTATCAATAAGGTTCTTATGTTTATGAGTAATTGCTTTATATATTTGGGGGCTCCGGTATTCGGCACATAGACATTGATAATTGTTAGCTCTTCCTGATGGATAGACCCTGTACTATTATATAATGTCCTTCTTCATCTCTTGTTACAGCCTTTAAGTGAAAGTCTAGTTTGTCTGATATAAGTATGGCTACTCCAGCTTTCTTTTGGCTTCCAGTAGCATGATAAATAGTTCTCCATCCCCTCACTCTCAATCTAAAGGTGTCCTCAGGTCTAAAATGAGTCTCTTGTAGACAGCTAATAGATGGATCTTGTTTTTTTATCCATTCTGATACCTATGTCTTTTGATTGGCGCATTTAATCCATTTACATTCAGTGTTATTATAGAAAGATACGGGTTTAGAGTCATTGTGATGTCTGTATGTTTTATGCTTGTAGTAATGTGTCTCCTACTTTGTCTCACAGGGTCCCCCTTAGGATCTCTTGTAGGGCTGGTTTAGTGGTGAGAAATTCCTTCAGTTTTTGTTTGTTTGGGAAGACCTTTATCTCTCCTTCTATTCTAAATGACAGACTTGCAGGAGAAAGGATTCTCGGCTGCATATTTTTTCTGTCTAGCACACTGAAATTCTCGTGCCAATTCTTTCTGGCCTGCCAAGTTTCAAAAGAGAGATCAGTCACGAGTCTTATAGGTCTCCCTTTATATGTGAGGGCACGTTTACCCCTTGCTGCTTTCAGAATTTTCTCTTTATCCTTGTATTTTGCCAGTTTCACTACGATATGTCGTGCAGAAGATCGATTCAAGTTACGTCTGAAGGGAGTTCTCTGTGCCTCTTGGATTTCAGTGCCTTTTTTCTTCCCCAGTTCAGGGAAGTTCTCAGCTATTATTTCTTCAAGTACCCCTTCAGCACCTTTCCCTCTCTCTTCCTCCTCTGGGATACCAATTATGCGTAGATTATTTCTTTTTAGTGTATCACTTAGTTCTCTAATTTTCCCCTCATACTCCTGGATTTTTTTATCTCTCTTTTTCTCAGCTTCCTCTTTTTCCATAACTTTATCTTCTAGTTCACTTATTCTCCTCTCTGCCTCTTCAATCCGAGCCGTGGATTTTCCATTTTGTTATGCATTTCGTTTAAAGCGTTTTTCAGCTCCTCGTGACTGTTCCTTAGTCCCTTGATCTCTGTAGCAAGAGATTCTCCGCTGTCCTCTATACTGTTTTCAAGCCCAGCGATTCATTTTATGACTATTATTCCAAATTCACTTTCTGTTATATTATTTAAATCCTTTTTGATCAGCTCATTAGCTGTTGTTATTTCCAGGAGATTCTTCTGAGGGGATTTCTTCCGCTTGGTCATTTTGGATAGTCCCTTGCGTGGTGAGGACCTGCAGGGCACTTCCCCTGTGCTGTGGTGTATAACTGGAGTTGGTGGGCGGGGCCGCATTCCGACATTATGTCTGCCCTCAGCCCACCGCTGGGACCATAGTCAGACTGGTGTGTGCCTTCTCTTCCCCTCTCCTAGGGGCGGGATTCACTGTGAGGTGGCATGGCCTGTCTGCGCTACTTGCAGGCTGCCAGGCTTGTGATGCTGGGGATCTGGCGTATTAGCTGGGGTGGGTAGGCATGTGCACAGGGGCAGGAGGGCAGGCTTAGCTCGTTTCTCGTTAGGTGATCCACTTCAGGAGGGGCCCTGTGGCAGCGGGAGGGAGTCAGATCCACTGCCAGAGGTTTGGCTCTGCAGAAGCGCAGAGTTGGGCGTTTGCGCTGAGCGAGCAAGTTCCCTGGCAGGAACTGGTTCTCTTTGGGATTTTGGCTGGGGAATGGGCGGGGGAGATGGCGCTGGCGAGCGCCTTCGTTCCCCACCAAACTGAGCTCTGTCGTCCGGGGGCTCAGCATCTCTCCCTCCCTTTGTCCTCCAGCCTACCCGCTTTCCGAGCAGAGCTGTTAACTTATGACCTCCCAGACGCTAAGTCGCGCTTGCTGTCAGAACACAGTCTGTCAGGCCCCTCCGCTTTTGCCAGCCAGACTCGGGGGCTCTGCTTGGCCGGCGAGCCGCCCCTCAGCCCTGGCTCACTCCCGGCAGTCCGTTGAGCGTGCACCGCCTCGCCGCCCTTCCTACCCTCTTCCGTGGGCCTCTAGTCTGCGCTTCGCTCCTGCGACTCCGTTCTGCTAATCCTTTGGCGGTTTTCTGGGTTATTTAGGCAGGTGTAGGTGGAATCTAAGTGATCAGCAGGACGCGCGGTGAGCCCAGCGTCCTCCTACGCCGCCATCTTCCCTCATCCTGATCTAAGCTAAGCTTTAAAAATGAAAGGAAAATAGCCATGAACTCAGATAAAAGTTAGGCATAGGCAATTAAGTACTTTTCCCTAGGGCAGCAAGGAGTTATGAGAAATACCATAATCGGTAGAGTTTGTAGTAAAAAGCTCTACTGACACGATGATAAAGCTCACCTTTAAAGCTTGCTTTGTGTACACTGATATTATTCCTTTCTTCTTGAAATCTAAAGAAGCTTTTTCTCTTTGGCTGTTGACATGAAATGAAAAGACACTCCCCCCCTTTCTTTTCTTCTGCCGTATTTAAGCTGAACTTCTTACAAAAGTCTTTTATGTATTCATTGCTTTTTATCTTCATCCTTTGTCCAAAACAAGCCTTGAGATTGGGAATGATGTGGACTATTTCTAACCCAAGCTCACAGGACTTAACTTCTCATAAAACCCATCATTTGAGGAGGCATTGAACTCGTATCATGGAGTTCCTTGTGCAGCCCATGGGCAGGATTCCACTGAAAGAATCAATAGCATCGTGGAGACCCTGTCTCTGGAAGGAACTAACAACAAATAAGGATTTGACCTTATAGGCTGATTTTCCTAGGAATCTAGGAATCAAGAGGGCCAGAAGTGGGATGGTGGGAGAGGGACACTGGAGAAGGGCTGAATACCCGGGTTCACTTGAAGCCAACCGAACAGAGGAAGGTTCTGTCCTGGAGGATCTTGGCTCAGCAGGGATCAGCTCCCAATAGTTACGGACTTAGTGAAAATACACTCATGAGAGCCTACAAGAAGGATGCTTCCAGAACTCTAAGAGGTTTCATTCCTTTCTTATGTCTTTCTTTATGGAAAGTGTCTTGGGGGTGCTTACTTCCCCTTTGTGTGTCCACAGTTCTTCTTCCCACTAGTTGTATTGTCATGAACCTCCTTACGTAGCCCTTGCTCCCCTCCTAGACCATGTGTTCTTCATGGGCAGGACTCACTTTAGCCATCCGTGTGTCGTTACTACAGTGCCAGCCATGGGCAAAGGAATAAATGCATACTGAATAAATGCAATGAGTTTATGGAGTTTCAGTTCCCAATTGTTACAGAACAAGTAGTTGTCTCACTTCAATTTGATGTGTAACAGCAGCAGTCTATACGGGGGATTCTCTCTCTCTCACATTCTCTCTTTTTACAAACACCTGCATCATCAACTTTTGATTAACTCTTACCCTTTTGTGATCAGATGGATTGGGTGGAACATTTGCCATCTCTTACAATCTTCTTTACAACTCAATACCACTTAAATTCCCTATCCTACAGTAAATTCTTGCTTAGCAAGAAGCAATAGAGTTCAGTGACTAAGGGGGTGGCCCCTGGAGCAAGGCTGCCTGGGATCTCAAATCCTATTTTGCTCTATTTCTAGCAGCGGACCTTTGGACAACTTACTTTTTCTCTGGGTTACTCAGTTTTCTCAGCTGTAAAATCAGGCACAACCTAGCACCTTCACCATAGAGCTCTGAAATGAATTCAGTGAGGTAATGACGGTAAATAACTTGGAATAATGCATGGAACCCCCTTCACTGCGAGTCAGTAAACACTCGCTTCTACCAGTGATGTAATTCCGTTTTTGACAAAGTCGCTGCTTGCTTACTTAAAACCTTCACGTTGGCTGTGTTGAATGTACAGAACAGGTGAACTGTGGAAGGCACCATGTGAGAGTCAGGTTCCTTGGTAGAATGAGGCCCAATTCCCGGATGCTGGGGATTGCAAGAGGATCCTCAAGGGCACAGAGAGGCACAGAGAGGCACAAGGCCCTCGGAACAAACCCATAACGAGATGATCAGAAAGCCTGAGGAAAACAGAGGGAAAAAACTAATTTCACTTTAGTTCCCACCATACACCAGTACATTTCTCTGCAATTCACACATGTTTCCCTCTCAAGCAAACATAACAGGCCTGTGGGAAAGGTATTATTATTCCCACTTAACAGGCAACTAGGCTAATGCTTAGAAAGTTTAAATAACTTGCCAAATATCACATCTATGTGGCAGAGCTAGGATTTGAACCAGCATCGGTCACATCCCACTGCTTCTGCCAATCTTGAGAAACATCTTTGGAAGAAGTGAAATACGTTAATCTTAATCATGCGCTGAATCACAGGGGACTGGATACTATAGGCCCATGAAATTCCAAGTCGGAAAAAAAATTGATTTACGAAGGCTATTTTGCTTACTGTTATATTCCTCAGTGTGCACCACGTAAGTGTTCGCTATTTGCGAAATGAGTGAGTTTATGAGGGAATGGACAGAAGTGTGAATACCTATGCTCATACGATTACACCGTGTAGTTTGGTTGAGGATCTCGGGACACTCTGCCTTACATCTTAACTCATCAGAGTAACGGGAATGTTAGAGCTGTCATAGCAGGTGAAAGAGAAGGTTAGTTATCATACCACTGGTCCCAAATTACTCCTAGGCCAGTTTAAAAAGCAGCACACAAACATAAGACAGTGAGAGACAGCCAGGAAAGCTCAGAGAGAGGGAGAGAGAGAATCCCAAGCAGGTTCTACGCTGTCCGCACAAAGCCTGATGCAGAACTGGAGCTCGCAAACCATGAGATCATGACCTGCGTCGAAAGCAATATAGTCACAGGCCTAACTGACTGAGCCATCCAGGAGCTCAGCTTTGTTCAGATAGTAATTCCCAGGTTTTTACGTAGATAAATGACAGACCTAACCACCAACAACAAAACAGATTAGAACGATGGTTCAAAACCAAGGATTGCAAGATTGCAGTAAGGACGTAATATGTGGGAGTAATCGGGGCGGGTGGGCAGAAGAAAGGGCCAGGGGGCAGATGGAGGGTTTGTAAATGGACGCTGGCATTCTAGGAAAGGGGGAGAGTTGTTACTTCCACTCCTTTCCTCCAGAACTTGTTGTCCCCAGCATGTGGTGTCCACTGGCCATATGCTTCAGAGCTGGAGGATGGATAAGCTGCCCATTGTAATCAGGGAAAACATTCCACCCACAGAATTCACTAATTCGCCTGTTCCATAATGTTTACCCTCTTACTGGCATTGCTAAAAGCACCTACTTTCTCTACACCACCATGGAACAGGTGGATTTTCCCTTGTCAGCCTTTGCTCGCTTGCTTGTCCGTTTATTGGTCCACCTGTGGCTTTATTCACCACTCACCGAAAGAGATCCCCTTCTGCGGAGAGGCCAAAGTAAGAGAAAGATTGGCTGCGGAAGTGTAGGGCTGTATGTGGATAAGAGGAGAACCTGGGACTGGGACTGAGAGGGATCTTATCTCTAACTGTGGGGTTTTCTTGGGTCTGGGGCTAGGTTCCCTGTGCGAGCACCTGTGGGGAGAGGAGCCAGCATTGGTTTCAGGGGTAGAGCAGGGGCACCGTCCACAGAAGGAGACAGTAGCCCCTCCCTGGTGGGCTGTGCAATAGAACAAAGCCTGCCCGCATCAACCACCACCCCCCCCCCCGCCCAGATCAGTGGCTGGGTCTAGGGCGCAGTCTGGAGTAGGAGAAAGTGGCCCCTTCCCTGGGGGCGTTGGTGTGGGACAAAACAATGCCTGCTTGCATCCACCATGCCCAAGCTCAGCAGTGAGGTCAGCAGCGCAGTCCACAGCAGGGAAAGGCGGGGCTCCCTGATGCACAGCAGCACAAACAAAGCGAGGAAGACATTTGGAGCAGCACAGAGTGGCACTGCCCTAGCACAGGGAACAGGTCTGTGAACCCTCAAAAAGCGCTGTGCGAAAGGAGTCAGCGGAGCAAGAAGGACGAACCCTGCGTGTGCTCTCGGCACAATGAGGACAACTGGAACGGAGTACACCAGGTCATGGAGAAGAGGCTGGGCATCACCATTTCCCCCCCGCCACCACCACCAAGACGGGGCCTCAGGGATCAGCCCCAGGGTCCAGAGTGGAGGTGGGACCAGCCTACCCCAAACCACGCCCCTCTGTGCTGTGTATCCTGATGGAGCAGGATAGGCGCTGTGGAACCAGGCAGCTCTGTCATCCGGATCGGTGATGCTGCCTAGACTGGAGTAATTCCGGGACAATTCTTGTTCTTTAGACGTATTCTCCCTTCCTATCTCTTCCCTCCTTTAGTTTGATAAGTCTGTCTTGTTGGTTTGTTTAAGCAGACATTTATAATCCATTGCCTTGATACATTTCCTAACTATACCTGTATATTTTCGTTTCTCTCTCTCTCTGGGATAATCATGCCATCTAGTTTCTCTGTCTGGCTAAACGTATCTTTCTTTTGTTTCCCCACCTGCTTCCTTATTTTCCTTTCTCTCTGTCTGCATGAAGCCATTTGGCCTCCCAGCCTGGTATATATGTATGTTTTTCCTTTTCCCCACTCCTGTCATTTCTCTCTTTATATGTGTTCTTCCAACAGCAACGCCTCTACCTTGTTCTTTACTTGTAGCTGGTGTTTCTGGTCTGTTTGTTTGTTTTGTTTTGTTTTGTTTTATTTCAGACTGTTTTTCTGTGTGTGTGTGAGCGTGTGTGTGTCCATTTATTTCTTTTATTTGCACGTTGCCTTACATGTCTCTGTTTCCTGTTTGTTGGTTTGTTTGTTTTCCTTCCCAGGGCTACTTCAAGGAACAAAGAAAAGCACACCTTGTGGAGGGTCAAACACATCACTACCAGGAGAGAACTCAAAGAGCTAATGTCACAACAACAGAGAGCAAGTAACACTCTCCAAGAAACAGTACCTGCAGGGCTGGAACCTGCACAGGGCGTGAGCCCCCTGTCGTATAGCAATTCTTGCAGGTGCAAAGCAAATAACAAGCTTGTAAACCTCCTAAGAGAGAGAAAACTAGCCAAAATAATGACACAGAAGAATTCCCCTCAAAAGAAATTCCAGGAAGAAGTAGACAGCTAACGACTTTATCCAAACAGATATAAGCTACATATCAGAATTTAGCATAACAGTCCAAAGATTAATCGTTGGGATTGGCAAAGGCGTAAAGACAGCATGGAATCAATTATTGCGGAGATCAAGGAAATAAAAAGTAGTCGTGATGAATTCCAATGCTATAAATGCGGTGCAAATTAAAATGGAGGCAGCCGCAGCGCGGATTGAAGAGACAGAGGGGAGACTAAATGAATCAGAAGGTAAAAATATGGGGAAAAGGAGGTGAGAAAAAGATAGAGCAAAATTTGAGGACCGAGATGGGAGAATTAGAGAACTAAGTGATGAAATCAAATGGAACAATATCCATATCACAGGATTTCCAGAAGAGACAGAAAAGGGGTGTGAAGATGACCTTGAACAAATCATAGCTGAGAACTTCCACAAGCTGGGGAAGGACACCGGCATTGAAACCCAACAGGCACAGAGAACTCCCTTCAGATGTAACCTGAGTTGATTTTCTGCACAACATAGCATGGGGAAACTGGCAAAATACAAGCATGAAGAGAGAATTCTGAAAGCAGCTAGGGATGAATGGACCTTCACATACACAGGTAGAGAAGTATTGGGATAGGAGCAGATCCATCTACTGAAATCAGACAAGCCATAAAGGAATAGGGGAATCTTCAATGTGATGAATAGGAAAAATATGCAACCAAGAATCCTTTATCCAGCCAGCCTGCCATTCAGAATCGAAGGAGAGGTAAAGGTCTTCCCAAACAAACCAAAACTGAAGGAATTCACCACCACTAAACCATCCCTACAAGAGATCCTAAGAGGGATTCCTTGAGGGAAATGTCGCAAATATCACAAAGTACCACAGACACCAGTACAAGCATGAAAACTACAGACATCACAATGCCTCGGAACCATCGCTTTCCATAATAACACTGCATGGAAGTGGAATAAATGCTCCAACCAAAAGACACAGGGTATCAGAATGGATAATACAAAACAAGACCCATCTGTTTGCTGTCGTACAGGAGACTCATTTCAGACCTGAGGACACCTTACTCTTGAAAGTGGGGGGATGGAGAACTACCTTTCATGCTACTGGGAGTCAAAAGGAAGCTGTAGTAGCCATACTTCTATCAGACAAACTTGACCTGAAATTAAAGTTGGCAGCAAGAGATGTTTAAGGGCATTATTAAATAATTACAGTGTCTGTCCATCAGGAAAAGCTAACAATTATAATGATTATGCACTGAATTCCGAAGCACACAAATATTTAAAACATTTAATCACAAACATGAACAATCTTATTGATAAGAATGTGGTAATTTCAGGGGGATTTAATACTCAACTTACATCAATGGACAGAAAATCTAGACAGAATCAGGAAAGAAACAATGGTCCTGAATGATACATTGGACCAGAAGGATGTGACAGATATTTTAGGACTCTACATGGAAAGAAGCAGAGCATACTTTCTTCTGGAGTGCACGTGGAACATTCTCCAAGAGAGACCACATACTGGGTCGCAAAAAGCCTTCAATAATTATAACAGCATTGAGATGACACCATGCACACTTTGAGATCACAATGTTTGGAGCTTGACATAAAGTACAGGAAAAAGTCTGCTCAACCTCTAACAGCATGCAGGTTAAAAAACATCCTAGTAAAGAACGAATGAGTCAACCAGACAATTAGAGAAGAAATTAAAAGACATAAGGAAACAAATAAAAATGAAAATACAACAATCAACGCTTTTTGAAAAAAAATTAATTAAAAAGATGGAAAAAGGGTTACTGAAGCTGAGTTTTGCATACTTGAGAGAGCATGTTATGCACTAAGGAGTCCGAGTGCTTGGGGTAAAGGCCATTTCCATACCTTTCTTAGTTCTGTGACCTTGAGCAATTATAACATCTCCTTCAGCCTCAATTCCTTCTTCTGGACACAGGGTCAATTGAGATGCTTTATGAGGTAACGTGCCTGCCACAGGGAAGTGATTGGTAGCTGTAAGTTCATTGCTCTGCCCCTCGTATTCCCAGGACTCCTGCCAGGGAGCCTGGAGGCCTGCGTGCTGGCCTGAATCTGCAGCATTTTCAGGCAAATTGTTCACTTTGTGATTAAGGCTTCCCGTTTCACTGAGCCCTTGATTCACCCCATGTGTTCTGGCATCTACTGCACTGCGTGTGTTCCCTCCTCCTTTTTCAGACCCTTACTTGGTGTTGTGGGATACAGTGTTCACACCACCTGAGCATCAGTTATTAGCAATAAGCGTGACTCCTCTGAGTACCTATGGTATTCCGCTTATTCCCACATAAAGCTAGTGTTCTGCAGCTCTGATTATCTGCTAAATTATACCAAGGCATAGTTTAGAAGATTCTTTGTTGTTGTTGATTTTGTTGTTGCTGCCCTTGTTGTTGCTGCTCTTGTTGTTGTTGCTGCTGCTGCTGCTGTTGTTTTTGTTGTGTAGAAATCATTTGCTTCAGGTTCATCTAGTCTATCCAGTAACACCTGCAATAACAGTGAGATGAACTTTGGTTTTACCGTTTTTCACTTTTTAACGCGAGTGGATTTTGTTTTTGTTTTTGTTTTTCAGCCTCCCTTTGGGAAGTTCTATTTCTTCCATCTTCTCGCTCATGTGTCCTAAATAGACAACTGATTGTTTACTAGTTGCTGTCTCTGGGAGGTTGTTGCTGTTTGCCAGGTGTTAGTATTGGCATGCCAGGCCTGGGGTGTTCATTCTTTCCAGATTTTTGTTCCAGGTCTTCATGACAAAGGCAACAGAATGAAGGAGGTACTGAGTTGAAGCAGTTAGAAATTCACTTCAACTAGGCCTGCCGGAGGAAGTGGGCACTGCATTTAGAGCAGGAGACACAGAAATGAACCACAAGTGGGCAAAATGAGTTGGGTATAAGAAAGGAAAATAATGCCAGCACGATAGTCCAGTTTTCTTTGCTTTTATGTGAACTATGGGATAAATGTGTAACATACTACAAACCCTTATGATTTGGGCTGCTTATTTTTATCTTAATGTTTGTTGGTTGGGTGGGTGGTTGATTGACAGCGTGTGTGAGGAAGGGGAGGGGATGAGAGAGGGGGAAGAGAAAATTCCAAGCAGGCTCTGTGCAGAGTGTGACCTGGGGCTTGAAACCACAAATGGCGAAATCGACCTGAACTGAAACGAAGAGTAGGTCACTCAACTAACTGAGCCACTCAGGCTCCCCTTGGAGTACATTGGGTCTTTGCACATTGGGTCTTCGTGTTGGAAATACCATAGGGAGTGGTGTGCATGCATGATCTAAGGAAGGTGCAGCTAGGTAGATCTGGCTTATTTTTTTTCCTTATGACACTTTAGTCAGGAGTAATATTTTGTAAGTTTATTAGAAAGACAGATTGAAGATTGTGATTGGGAGGAAATCAGGTAAGGAGTTATTGCAGTTGACCAGGAGAGGTGAACATGACAGCAATTAGTGTGGAAGCAGGAAATGGAGAGATGAGGACAGATGTGGTAGTTTTCTGAAAATGCTTTTTGTTGTGTAATTAACATTATAGAAAGTAACTATTTTGGTGCATAGGGCTTTGAGTTTTAAAGATTGTATCTACTCATGTAAATGTCACCCCAATGAGAATACAGAAGAGTTCTGTTCCTGGGGCACATAGGTGGCTTAGTCACTTAAGCATCCCACTCTTGATTTCGGCTAAGGCATGAGTTCACTATTCTTGAGTTTGAGCCCCTGCTCAAACCCTGCCACCCGGGCGCCCCTCTTTTTGTTCTTTTAACAGAGTCTTTTACCAAGCAAAAGTTATAGTACTAATGAAGTGCAATTTAGAGATTTTTTTTCTTTTGTATGAATCCAATTTATACACCTTATGACGTCAGACGTCGTTTGTACTCCTTGTTCATATATTTGCCATTCTATACCAGCATCAGAATGTTTTCAGTTTGTTGCTATTGGTTGCACAAGTTGTATACTGCACAGTTCTAGGAGGCATGATTTATATGAACTGCAGTGCGAATGGGAACTCTGAAATCTGTAAAATGTACAACTTGTACACACATGTATTATCTCTTAGAGGGTCTTTTCTACTGTACAGATTGCAGTCATTGCTGTGGTTCCGTTTTACTTTCCTTGTCATTTGTTTATTATGTGGAGAGTACACTGTAGCCGAATTTAAGAAGCTCCTGTTTGTGAGCTATCTAAAGGTAATTTATTCTCACTGATTCTCAACTAGCTGGGGCCTATCCTTGGGGTACAGCAACATCTGGCTTTCAGGCTTGTTCCCTTAATTGAATCTATTACTTTGCATTCATGGAAACTGGAAACTCTCTTCAGCCAGCCAGTTTTCGCTAGATACCCATGATTTTAAAATTCACCTCTAAACAAATGCCTAAAACGTTAATATTTGTAGAATCATCTGGATTTGAAAAAAAAAGGAACCATAGAAAAAAGCTGGAAAAAAATCAACAGAATATAATATAAAAACAACAATATCCTTTGCAGAGAATACTTTGGCTCCATGTAATTCTCGATTTAATCTGAGCAGCTCTAAGTTGGTGTATGATGTCCCTCTGACAATATGAATGTACATTCAGTGTTACAAATGTTTGTATTCTAAATACTTAGTTCCTCTAAAGATGGAATCACAAATTATTAACTGATCAACACTTAGTGTTGTAGCAGAATCAGGAACAATTCAACAGAACAGGACTGTTCTGGGTGTGTTCTTATATAATTGTGTAATTATGTCCATTATTACTACAGGTGTCTTCACCTACCTGGCTTCTTCAGAATAAGCTACAGTAGGATTTCAGAAAGCATCCCATTCTTCCCCACTGAAATGGTGAAACATTTTTTTTTAATGTTTGTGTTTACATTTATTTATTTTTGAGAAACAGAGTGAGACAAAGTGTGAGTGGGGAGAGGCAGAGAGAGAAGGAGACAGAATATGAAGCAGGCCCCAGGCTCTGAGCAAGTGGTCAGCACAGAGCCCGATGCAGGGCTCAAACCCATGAACTGTGAGACCGTGACCTGAGCTGAAGTCGGACACTCAACCGACTGAGCCACCCAGGCGCCCCATGAAATGGTGAAACTTTTACGATGCTAGTTGTAGGCTTTTTTGGTGGGGTTTCGTTTTTGTTTGTTTTATAAAAGTCTTGTATCAAGTTGATGAAGTCTCCCTGGATTCAAAGTTTGCGGAGAGAGTGTTTTATTTATTATGAATGGAGGTAACAAATGCCTTCTCTGCATCTCTTTTTAAGAGCATCTGATCATTTCCCTGTCTTTCTTCTTTATCCTATTGTTGTGATGGGTTAAACTAATTGGTTTTTGAATATGGAACCAGTCTCCCATACTTGTACTGAACCCTCTTGGTTATGGATGTAGAATTCTTTTTACACATTGTTGGATTTGGTTTGCTAACATGTATTGGGTATTTTGTGTCTATGAAAATGCAAGACACTGGTCTCCAGTTTTCCTTTCTTCTAATGCCTTTACCTTGTTTTGTCAATGCTGGCCTCCTAGAATGAGGAAGTTTCCCCTCTGTTTTTATTTTCGGGAAGAGATTACAGGACATTAGCATCATTTTTTCCTGTGAATGTTTGCTAGAATTCTTCAGTGAAACCACCTGGGCCTGATGCTTTCTTTTGGGAAGGTTATTCGTCCTTGACTCTATTTACTTAATAAATATAGGCCTATCCAGATAATCCATGTCTCCTTATGTGGGTTTTAGTAGTGTGTGTCTTTTATTCGTTTTCTATATTTTTCTAAAATGTTTTCATTTATTTCTGAGAGAGAGCTGTAGAGTGGGAGGTGGGAAGGGGCAGAGAGAGAGGGAGACGCAGAATCTGAAGCAGGTCCCAGGCTCTGAGATGTTAGCACAAAGCGTGACATGGGGCTCAAACCCACGGACCAGGAGATTATGCCCTGAGCTGAAGTCAAACATTTACTGACTGAGCCACCCAGGTGCCCCATCGTGTGCGTCTTTTAAATAAACGATCTGGGGTGCCTGGGTGGCGCAGTCGGTTAAGCGTCCGACTTCAGCCAGGTCACGATCTCGCGGTCCGTGAGTTCGAGCCCCGCGTCAGGCTCTGGGCTGATGGCTCAGAGCCTGGAGCCTGTTTCCGATTCTGTGTCTCCCTCTCTCTCTGCCCCTCCCCCGTTCATGCTCTCTCTCTGTCCCAAAAATAAATAAACGTTGAAAAAAAAAAAAAAAATTTAAAAAAAAATAAATAAATAAATAAATAAATAAATAAATAAACGATCTGTTTCATATAAGTTATGAAATTTGGGGGCATAGAGTCATTCATAATATTTTCCATTATCGTCTTCATGTTCATGGAATCGGGAGCGGTTATGTCTCTTTCATTTTGATATTAACCATTTGTGCCTACTTCTCTTCTTGGATAGCCTAGTTAGGGGTTCATTACCTTTATTGATATTTTCAAAGAACCATCTTTTGATTTCTCTATTGATTATCTCCAGTATTGGACTATCTTTTATTTTATTGATATCTGTTCTGATTATTATTTTTTTAATTATTATATTTCTTTTCTTCTACTTCAGCCTTCAACTGTACCTCCTCCGCTATTTTCCTAAGGTGGAAGTTTAGGCTACTAATTTAAGGTCTTTCTCCTTTCCGATTTTGTTACGTTTATTTACTTACTTTGAGAGAGAGAGAAAGCATGTACGTGAGCAGGGGCATGGCAGAGAGAGGGAGAGAGAGAATCCCAAGCAGGAACCCAATACAGGGGCTTGATCTCATGACCATGATAGCATGACCTGAGTGGAAACTAAGAGTTGCGTGCTAAAACCACTGAGCAGCCAGATGCCCGAAGGTCTTTCTACTTTTCTAATAAATGCATTCAATGCTGTACATTGTACTGTAAGCCATGTTTTCACTGCCCACCCCACCCCGCCCTGAACATTTTTGTAGGTTGTATTTAATTTTCATTGAGTCCAAACTACTTTGAAATTTCTCTCAAGTTTCCTTCTTTGATGTGTTATTTAGAAGTATGTTCTTTAATCTCTAAATATTTGGGGACTTTTCCTGCTGTCTTTTCATTATTGCTTTCCATCCAGTTCAATTGCAGTGTGGCCTGACAACATACTTTGTGTGGTTTCTATTCTTTGAAATTTGGTAGGATGTGTTTCATGGCCCAGAACATGTTCTGACTTGGTGCACGTTCTGTGTGAACTTGAGAAACATGTTTATTCAACTACTGTTCGATAAAACATTCCATAGGCTTCAGTTCGATCTAGGTGATTACTGCTACTGCTTCGTCCAGCTGTAGCCTTACCTATATCCTTCTAGACCTGTCAGTCACTGACAGAAAGGTGTTGAAGTCTCTACTATAATAATGACTTTTTCTCTTTCTCCTTCAAATTCTAAAAGTTTTTCCATCATGTATTTCCATTCTCTGTTGTTAGGTATAGAAAATTAGGGATTGTTATGTTTTCTTACAGAACGGACCTTTTTATCTCTCTATAGAATCTCTTTATATAATGACACTCTTTATCTCCCTAGAGTTTCCTTGATTGGAAGTTTGCTTTGCGTGGAGTTAATGTAATTACTCCAACTCTCTTTGGATAAGCTCTAGCATGATAAATCTTTCTTCATCCTTTTACTTGTAACCTATCTGTATCTGTATATCTCATGTGAATTTCTTATAGACAATATAGAGTTGCATCTTGTTTTTGGATCTCCTGTGACAATCTCTGAGCTTTAATTGGTATATTTAGACTATTCACATTTGATGTGAGTATTGATATAGTTGGAATAATATCTGCCATGTTTGTAACTGTTTTCTATCACTGCATTCAGACTTTGCTTCCTTTCTATCTTCACCTTTTTCTGCCTTCTGGATTTTAATGCAGCAGTAGGTATATTCCATTTTCTTCTTTCTCTTAGCATATTCATTACAGTTGTTTATTTTAAAAAGTTGGAGTGGGTTCCCCTTTATTTGCATTTGCTTTACTCATTTATAACTAGTCAAATTCCTCTTTCAAATCACACTATACCCCTTCACAGGTAGTGCAGCTACCTTATAACAGCTGTCTCAATTCCTCCATCCCATGCCTTCTAATATTGATGTCATCTACCTCCTTATCCATATGCTATGATCACCGAGTATATTGCTGCTGTTATCACATTAAACAAATTGTTATCTATCAGATAAGTTGGGAATGAGAAAAATAAACTATTTTATCTTACCTTCCCTTATTCCTACTCTAATTCTCTTCTTTTTTAAGCATAGATCTGAATTCCTTATCTATAACTTCCATCCCTATTCCTTTTTCTAAAGACCTTTCTCTTGAGAGAGACAGGGGGCACAAATGAGCAAGGGGCAGAGAGAGAATCCCACGACAGGCAGAGAGAGAGGGAGAGATAAATGGAATCTCACCAAAGCATGCCTCATGCTCACTTGCAGTGGGGCTAGAGCTCACTTGATGTGGCACCTGAACTCACAAACTGTGGGACTTGAACTCATGAATCCTGAGATCATGACCTGAGCTAAAGTCAGGTATTTAACCACTGAGGTATCTTCGTAAGAACTTTATTTATTTATTTATTTATTTATTTATTTATTTATTTATTTATTTATTTATTTATTTATTTATTTATTTATTTATTTATTTATTTTTCTTGCAAGGCAGATCTACTAGTGATAAAGTCCTTCCTTTTTTGTTTCACAACGTATTACTTGTTTTAGGGTTGTTGTTGTTGTTGTTGTTGTTGTTGTTGTTGTTTACAAAGGAGAGCGATTGTAAAATTCAGATGCTTTGGGGAAAAGTAACATACTGCATGCCTAACATCTTTTTTAATGTTTATTTATTTATGATGAGGGAGAAAGGGGTGGCGGTGGGGGGTAGAGAGAATTCCAAGCAGACTCCATTCTGATAGCAGAGAGCCCTATGTGGGGCTCAATCTCATTCAACATGAGATCATGACTTGAGCAGAAATCAAGGTTGGATTCTCAACCGACTGAGCCACACAGGCACACCTACAAGTCTTTTTCTTTAGTTTGAAATACACTTTTGCAGGATATAGAATTTTCAAGGGTTTTTTTTTTTTCCTTTAAACACTTTTAAATTTTTTTTTTCAATGTTTATTTATTTTTGGGACAGAGAGAGACAGAGCATGAACAGGGGAGGGGCAGAGAGAGAGGGAGACACAGAATCGGAAACAGGCTCCAGGCTCTGAGCCATCAGCCCAGAGCCTGACGCGGGGCTCGAACTCACGGACCGTGAGATCGTGACCTGGCTGAAGTCGGACGCTTAACCGACTACGCCACCCAGGCGCCCCTAAACACTTTTATTTGTATTTGTATTTGTATTTATTTTTGTTTTATTTTTATTTTTATTTATTTTCATTTTCATTTTCATTTTCATTTTCATTTTCATTTTCATTTTCATTTTCATTTTCATTTTCATTTTCATTTTTATTTTTATTTTTATTTTTTCTTCTACCCTGGTTCGGAAGAAAGGGATAGATGGGGTAAGAGGAGAGAGAGTGATGCTGGCTGGAGGAAGGGCATCATCTTAGTCTGGCTGGTGAAGTGTTGTCTGACAGAGACATTAAATGGAGCATTGAAGCAAACGTGCAGTCATCTGAGGGAAGATTCCGGAAGAGCTGTAAGTGTAGAAGGACAGTGGTAGCATTGAGGTATTTGAGAAAGGGGATGATGTGAAACACGCCAGTATTGTGTTGCCTCAAAAAGCACATCTGCATCTGTCTTGTATATTCACAAAAAACACTTTCTACCTACCTGGCATTGTGGCTCTCTGAAGTTTTATGATGCCTTAGTTTTTTGTTTAGTAATGAAGGGAAAATGTTGAACTCCCTAGTTACCAAACTCATTTCTGGGACATCATTTTTCTTTGGAAGTTTTTGAAAATCATCCAGTAATACTCAAGGGAAGGTGAGACTTTGCTTCTATGGTATAAGGTTGAGGCCCCAAGCCCAGTGTGCTTTGAGCCAGTGAAACCTTGAATGTATTGTGGTATCAATCTAAGTATGCATGTCTGCATGGTAGGTGTTGCTGCTTTAGCTGTGCATTTATTCCTGAATGAAATGAGGAGATACTGTATGTGGAAAAAAGTAATTAACAAAAGCATATGTTACAAGGGACATGTTTCAGTTGCATATCCAAGTGCAAATGTATGTATGTATGTATGTATGTATGTATGTGTGTGTGTTTTTTTTTAAGTTTTTATTTATTCTGTGTTGAGAGATGCAGAGAGAGAGAAAGAATGCGAGCAGGGGAAGGGGAGAGCGAGAGAGAGAGAGAGAGAGAGCGAGAGAGAGAGAGAGAGAGAGGGAGAGGGAGAGGGAGAGGGAGAGGGAGAGGGAGAGGGAGAGGGAGAGGAAGAGAGAGAATCTGGCAGTGCAGAGCCTGACGCAGGCCTCCATCTCACTAACCATGAGATCATGACCTGAGCTGAAATCAAGAGTCTGCTGGTAACTGACTGAGCCACTCAGGCACCCTGTCTTCATATTTTAAACATATGAACTCTTGAGTCATCGTTCTCCTTGGGTTTTAGCCATTTTCTTGTAGCAAATGTATTCTGAAATACAGAGGGGTCTGTGTGCTTCAAAGTGAACAGTGGGATGATGTATTTTTTTTAAGGTGGTATATCAGCTCAGTGGGGGCACATGGCAGAATGGTTGAATATGAGCCTGGAGCCAGATGACCTGGGCTTGAACACTGGCTTACTAGATGTGTGACCTTGGGTAGGCTATTTAACCTTTCTGTTTCTTAAGTCTCCATTTGCAAAATGAGGCTAGTGATTCTATGTCCAAATGTTCCTGGATTGTGGCCGTGCCTGGCACAATTGTTAATGGCTTTCTGCTTTGATTCCCCAAAGTATCTTTATTTGGACAATAAATTATATTGTTGCCCTAACAATAATCGAACCTGTGTCAGAAGATCCATTTTGAAGATTAAAAGCATTAAAAACAAGACCTGCTTGGGCGCCTGGGTGGCGCAGTCGGTTAAGCGTCCGACTTCAGCCAGGTCACGATCTCGCGGTCCGTGAGTTCGAGCCCCGCGTCGGGCTCTGGGCTGATGGCTCAGAGCCTGGAGCCTGTTTCCGATTCTGTGTCTCCCTCTCTCTCTGCCCCTCCCCCGTTCATGCTCTGTCTCTCTCTGTCCCAAAAATAAGTAAATGTTGAAAAAAAAAATAAAAAAAAAAAAACAAAAAAAAAAAGACCTGCTTATAATATGTGCTCAGTAAGTACTACTTGTTATTATTAGCTGTGACAACCAGAACACACGTTTTAAATATCCAGTTTCATGCATTACCCCAGAAGCAAGAATTTTTACTGTAGACCTTGAACTCTGGAAGTGACATGTATTGCTGGAAAATGGAGAATCACCAGTGTGAGCAAATTTAATACAGTTTTGAAAAATTCTCTTCCACTTTAACCTAGCATGGATGAAACAAGTAGCTTGAAAAAAAATGGTAGTTTTCTTTCATTTCACTAACAGGATAATCACCACCCAGGACATGCTGGTTTTACAGAGAAAATACCATGGGGGTTGTTAATTTGGGTTTTGCGTTTAATGTGCTGTTCTTTACAGTCAGATTCCTAGTTTCCTTTCTTTGATCTTTCTTTGGGCATTACCTTCCTTGTCCTCTCCTCATGTAATGTCTAAAGTCAATTGCTGTCCCTTCTTCATACATCTTTGTGCTAGGGGATAAGGAAATTATACATAACTGAAAAAGCTTTATTTGCAGTAATGGTTTCATGTGCCTACTCTTAAAATCCTTTGCCGTGTTTGAGATTGGGTAAAAAAAATAGTGGGTTAATTGGGATATGACTTTTCTTCATATAAGCATCTTGATCAGAGTTTCTGCTAAACTTGTGAGGTAGTGATGCTAGACAGGCACAGAGGTGGGACGGACGTCTACTCCTGGCCCTGCCACAGGCTATCTGTGTGACCTTGGGCACTCCATTTGTTTCATCTCTCTGAGTTTCAGTATTTAGCACGCTTCAAAGGGGGTAAAGATATGTGCTGCTTCCCAAGGTTAAGCATGAGGCTCAATTGGGATGATGAGTTACTGTGCTCTAAGCAAATGTTGGCCAAGAGTTCCTTTCTTTCAAAATTGGTTGATGTGATTGGGACTCCTTTTGTAAGATCCATGAGTAGAGGCTTGGAGGAAAAGTAGATAAAAATGCTGCTTCTGTTTGTGTGTTTCTGAGTTGCCTGTGGCTGTAGTACTTGGCTATCTAACCGGGGGCTGCTTCAGCATGCATGAAATACTTCAAATGGGCGACAAGACGGTTTTTCTTTATCCTAAACTTCAGGCTGTTGGAAGCATATCTGTGGAAGCCTCTGTGATCTGACAGCTTGAAGGCTCCATGAGAAGTCAAGTGTGCAAGGGAGCCCAGCTTTGAGCCAACCAGGGAAAGATGGCTTAGCTCTCAAAGGAACATGCACGTTTCTCAGGTGATAGAGTAGAGAATAAAATGTGTCCCTTTAAATTCCACATTCCCCTGCTCTTCAACTTCTAAGGAAGTCTTTGGCTACCAGCAGTCTGGGCTCTGGAGCCAGCATAGTATTTTTCTTCTTTTAGTTTACCCTGGTTCATGATTTGCTCCCCTTTAACTTAAGAATTGTCTTTATTATAGAAAATTTCAAATATGTAAAAGTCAAGAAATTAGTATATCATACCCCCATGTCCTTAGGACCTAGTTGTAAACATTATCAACTCATGTCTAATCTTGTTTCATCTGTATTTCTACCCGTTTTGTCCTTGCTCCCCTCTTCCCCTGGTTTATTTGAAGCAAATCCCACACGTTGCATTTTATTAAAAATATCATCCTGTTTGTTTTTATTTTTAAAAAGTTTTGTTGTAGTATAATTGGCATAACTTGCAGGAAACTAAAGTGTGCTATTTGATAAGTTTATACATCAGTGTGGATGTGTGTACACACAGATCAAAAACTATACACACACACATATCCATGAAACCACCACAGTCTAGATAGTGAACATACCCATCACCGAAAAGTTTCCTTGTGTCCCTTGGTCATCCTTTCCTCTTGACCCTCTCTGCCACCCATTACTGATCTGCATTCTGTCACAATATATTAGTTTCTATTTTGTAGAGTTCTAGATGAGTGAGATCATAAAGTAAGTACTTTTTTTTTTTTTGATCCAGTTTTTTTTTTCCCGCTCAGTGTCATAGTCTGTCTATCCTACCAATATCATCATGCTGTGACTAGGTACCCCTTAGGAAGCTGAAGGACCCTTTAGCAGATATTATAGTCGTCCCGGTGAGTAATGGTGGTTTGGACCAGCATGGTTACCATGGAGATGATAGCTGCCTCAATTAGAGATCTGCTTTGGAGGTAGAGCCAATCAGACCAGCTGGATTTGGGGATTAGGGGGGGTGGGGGTGGGGGTCGGATCCAGGATTACTCCTGAGGATTCTTGCTTGAGCACACGAAGAGAGTGTGATGAAACAGAGGAGACTCAGTGAGGAGCAGCTATGTATGATCTTTCCTGATTCAGTCCTTGCCTGGATGTCTATTGCTTCTTCAAAGCTGTCATTATTATCATTGGTTGATTTGAAGCAGTACTTGAATGGCAGAGGAAAAAAAAACTGTATTTGGAGCACTTTAAGACATTTACAGGATGACTGGGTGTTATCAGGAATGATATTAAATAAAGGCTAGTTGGCATTGTCAAATTCAAATTAATGAATTTCAGTGTTCTCCTCAGGTGTTGGTAGTATCATCTGGTCCAGGTAAGGAGAGACTAAGAAGTACAGAGGCAAATCACATTTTTAAGAGCTTGTAAAATCTGCTTGAGGTGAAGTTCACTCCACTTTTTTCAGGGCTCCCAGAATTTTCTTTTTTTTTGTGGTGGTTTTATCATTGAAAATGTTCTGCAAAGTCTGATGCTGTGGTGATAACATCTGCACGCAGTGACTAGCTTTGTGAATTTCATCGTAAGGTAGGATATACTGTCTTCCTTCTCCAGGGTTATTAACATGTCGGGTGTTTTATTAGAACTTGGACTCCCTTTGGGTGTTTGGCCTTAGAAAAACTGAGTCAAGTGATATCTTTAGTTTTGGAATTTTAGAAAGGACACGCCACCTGGATTATTAAGTTCATGGGCACCTTTGGGAAACCTGATTAGTTATAGAACTCATACTATATGATAGTAACAACAACTGCACGTTTATTGTTTATTCCTTGCTTAGTGCTTTATATGCATTATCTTATTTAATCTCCACATCACTCCGATGAAGTAGGTACTATCATCATCTCCATTTTGCTGGGGAAGGACCTGGGATGCAGACGGGATACCTGATGAGACCTAGACGAGTCTTACAATCAGTGTTAGTGCCGCAACTTGGACCCAGGCAGGTAGTCTAGCTGCAGAGCTCATGCTTTCATTAAGAGATAATATTTTCATTAAGAGATGGTACTCCTGGGTGGCTCAGTTGGTTAAGCCTGCTTGGGATTCTCTCTCTGGTGCTCCCCTGCTTGTGCTCTCATTCTCTCTCTCTCTCTCTCTCTCTCTCTCTCTCTCTCTCTCTCTCTCTCTCTCTCTCTCTCTCTCTCTCTCTCTCTCTCTCCCTCTCTCTATCCCTCTCTCTCTCTCTCACTTTCTCTCTCTGTGTGTGTCTCAAAACAAATAAAAATGTGTTCTTTTTTTTTTAAAGAGATAATACTTGAGGTGGATCTTGCAAGATAAAGAGAAGTTTAAAGGACAGTGGGGACTGGCATATAAGGTAGAGAGAATGTAGTATCAATGCGGGGACATGAGAAACTTATTGTCCTGGGGGCTGATGGTGAGAAATAATGTTGGTAATGCTGGTATGACCAGAAAAGATGTAGGGCCTAAAAAAATACCTGTTTTGGTTATCCAGAGCAGCTTTTTCACTGATAATCTTATGATGTCTTTAAAAAGTCTCCTTGAAATATTGAATAAGTGCAGGAGATCCCATTTCTGTTTTCTCAGTTCCAAGGATCTCAGATGGGGAGCTTCTAAACTAGCTGATCTCAAAAGCATCTTCTGACTTCAGCCAACCTAGGTTTTGCCATCCAGGAGTAAATTCACTGCTCCTACCTTTTCTGCTCAGCTCTGAGTCCCTTTCGTGTTAAAAGAGATCTACTTGCTACTTTTAAACGGAATAGGATTTCCAAACCTGTCCCCACTGTCAGTAGTTGAAAGGCTAATAGTCAGCTAGCATCTGAATACCATTGGAGTGGTACCTCACTTATTTGGTTCATAAACGGATGATGGTTGTAAACAGAAAAGTGTATGATGTGGCGGTTTAGCCATGTTTTGGAGGCTAACTCTTGCTTCCTGCTTTAAAAATGCATTTTGCTATTTTGTAGTTAAGGATCGATTATAATGAGAAGGGGGTAAATGCAAACCAACGGGTGCTTTTAGGTTTTAATGCACAGAGCTGTTGCTGAGTATCAGTGAAACAGCTTTGTTTTTGTTTTTTGTTTTTTGTTTTTTTTAAATTTTTTTTTCAACGTTTATTTATTTTTGGGACAGGGAGAGACAGAGCATGAATGGGGGAGGGGCAGAGAGAGAGGGAGACACAGAATCAGAAACAGGCTCCAGGCTCTGAGCCATCAGCCCAGAGCCTGACGCGGGGCTCGAACTCACGGACCGCGAGATCGTGACCTGGCTGAAGTCGGACACTTAACCAACTGCGCCACCCAGGCGCCCCCGTTTTTGTTTTTTAAATGAATAGGTAGTTTGTGGATGTGAATTTCAAAAGGTACACGTGTTCATCCTGTATCTCAAATCCCTTCTTTCCTCCTCAAGCAACTTTAATTGTTCTTTAGTGGCCCCTTTTATAAAGGGAGTCTATGCTTGTATTAGCGTGTATGAGTGTGTCATTGTTTCTAGGATTTTGTTATGGAGATGCTAATTAGTAAGAGTAGAGAGAATGTTATCTCTTGCCAGTCATGATAGCAAGGCTTGTGTGTGCACACACGCAAATGAGCAGATAATCTAAACAAGTGTTTACTCTTCACCTAAAAAATAATAAACATGCACATTATCAAAGATTAACCCATACTAAGGAAAAACATTAGTTAAATAGAAACTGACTAGGTTCAACTTTGGGTTTAACAAAGACTTCCAGCAGCTACTATATTTAAAAACTAAAGGAAAATGTATGCAAAGATACAGTAGGAAACATGAAGTGAGTCCACCGGGAATCACAATAGACAAATGGAAGTGATTTTCTAAAAAGTGAAATTTATGAAATTGAAAAATACAATAACTGAAATAACATTTCCCTAGATTAACTCAGTAGGTTAGAAATAGAAGAAGGAATCAGTGAACCTGAAGGTAAATCAAGAGAAATGTCCCAAGCCAAACAATAGAGAGGGGAGAAAAATTGGACACAAATCAGTAGAGCACTGTGTGACAATATCAGGTGTTCCAACATAATGATGTAACACATGTATAATAGGAGTCCCAGATGGAGAGGAGGGAGAAAATGGGACAAAATCTTACTGAAGAAATTGTTTAAGTACCAGATTTGATGAAAATTATCTGAAAGATCCAAAAAGTTGAAATAACTTCAGTTTGGTTTTTCGGGACCAGAGTTTGATTCTAGAAATACCAAAGCACTGCTTGACAGCAGCCTGGTGAGTAGCGCCTCTGTGGGATGGGACTTCTGCTGCGTCCCCCTGTGTGATAAACTGGACATTTTAGAGCTGCACGCCAGGCACAGGCAGCATCACAGATGCCATCAGCTTTTCACTCTTCCAGGTACATTTTTTTATTCATCTTTCCTCTCTCTGCCTGAGTATTGGTAATATGTTATATTCCTCACTGGCCACATGGAAAATGAGAACATTGGTTGCTACTGTTTCACTATCTATACACTAGAAACCACCGTGTCTTTCTTTTTATGATAGAGGTATTCTGGAGAATTTCTATGGTAGCTTTGGACATACTTTTTTTTTTTTTAATTAAAAAAAATTTTTAATGTGTATTTAATTAGATAGAGGAGGGGCAGAAGGAGAGAGTGAGAATCCCAGTAGGTTCCATGCTCAGTACAGAGCCTGATGAGGGGCTCAATCTCAACAACCATGAGATCATGATCTGAGATTAAATCAAGATCTCAGCTTAACTAACTGATCCAACCAAGCACCCCAAGAGATCATTTTATGCAGGTTAGAAACACTCACCTTTTGTTTGAAAAAGGAGACTAAGAATCAACAACAACAACAACAACAACAACAACAACAACAACAACAACAAAACCTCTCTCATGCAGAACTATACCCCCCCCCTTCCAAAAACTGACATCTCCTTCCTGAGTTCCAAAGTTTCTTTGTGTAGTAGTTTCTTTAACCACCTGGCGAGGGCTTTAGTTTCACTGGGCCGACTCAGCATTAATATTCATGCTACACAAGATAACTAGTTTATTATCATTCTCTTTTATTTTGTATCAAAGTACAGTCCTAGGATATGAGAGTTCTGTGCATGGTTGTTTTTGGAATGTGGAATCTTTTGATGTATTCAACTCAGCTGTGGTTATTCACTGAATACCTACTAGGTGCCCAGCCATTGTGTTAGTCCTTCTTCTTTGTGCAAGTATGCATGTACGTGCAGGATGGATGCATTAGAGGTGGGAGAGGAGGCTGGGATGTGCAGTCTTTCCATGTAGGAGTATAGAATCTTGCTTCAGAGGCACATGCACCAGGGTGAGACCTGGGTTCGAATTCTGCTTCCTTCAACAACTGTGTCATCTTGGATGACTCATTTAATTCATGTGATTTTATGATTAAATGAAATAACACTTGAAGTGTCTAGCATGCCTGACATGTTCTAGGTGCTCAGTGTGTGTGTGTGTGTGTGTGTGTGTGTGTGTGTGTGTGTGTGTGTGCACGCACATGTATATATGTGTTCTCTGCTCCTTTAAAATAAACCAGAAAGAAAACATCCCCCCCACAGTAGTGTGTAGATTTATAGCGAAACCAAAGGTAGTGTATTTCGAAATATGTTTTGCTTTCCCTCAGATGACTGCACGTTTGTTTCAGTGCTCCATTTAATGTCTCTGTCAGACGGCACTTCACCAGCCAGGCTAAGATGATGCCCTTCCTCCAGCCAGCATCACTCTCTCTCCTCTTACCCCATCTATCCCTTTCTTCAGAGCCAGGGTAGAAGAAAAAACAAAAACAAAAATAAAAATAAAAATAAAAATAAAAAAAGTAAAAATAAAAATAAAAATAAAATAAAAATAAAAATGAAAATGAAAATAAATAAAAATAAAAATAAAATAAAAATACAAATAAAAGTGTTGAAAGGAAAAAAAAAACACCCCTTGAAAATTCTATATCCTGCATAAGTGTATTTCATACTGAAGAAAAAAGACTTGTAGGTGTGCCTGTGTGGCTCAGTCGGTTGAGCATCCAACCTTGATTTCTGCTCAAGTCTTGATCTCATGTTTAATGAGATTGAGCCCCACATAGGGCTCTCTGCTATCAGAATGGAGTCTGCTTGGAATTCTCTCTACCCCCCCGCCACCCCTTTCTCCCTCAACATAAATAAATAAACATTAAAAAAGATGTTAGGCATGGAGTATGTTACTCTTCCCCAAAGCTTCTGAATTTTACAATCCCTCACTTTTGTAAACAACAACAACAACCACAACAACAACAATAACAACAATTCGAAAACAAGTAATACATTGTGAAACAAAAAAAGAAAGACTTTATCACTAGTAGATCTGTCTTGCAAGAAATAAATAAATAAAAAAAAAAGTTCCTTCGACGATACCTCAGTGGTTAAATACCTGACTTTAGCTCAGGTCATGATGTCAGCATTCATGAGTTCAAGTCCCACAGTTTGTGAGTTCAAGTGCCACATCAAGTGAGCTCCACCCCCCTGCAAGTGAGCATGAGCCATGCTTTGAGTGAGATCCCATTATCTCTCCCTCTCTCTCTGCCTGTCCTGAGATTCTCTCTCTGCCCCTTGCTCATTTGTGCCCCCTGTCTCTCTCAAGACAAGGTCTTTAGAAAAAGGAATAGGGACAGAAGTTACAGATAAGGAATTTAGATCTATGCTTAAAAAAGAAGAGGATTAGAGTAGGAATAAGGAAAGGTAAGAGAAAATAGTTTATTTTTCTCATTCCCAACTTATCTGATAGATAACAATTTCTTAAAGTGATAACAGCAGCAATATACTCGGTGATCATAGCCTATGGATAAGGAGGTAGATGACATCAATATTAGAAGGCGTGGGATGGAGGAATTGAGACAGCTGTTATAAGGTAGCTGCACTACCTGTGAAGGGGTATAGTGTGATTTGAAAGAGGAATTTGACTAGTTATAAATGAGTAATGCAAATGCAAATAAAGGGGAACCCACTCCAACTTTTAAAATAAACAAGTGTAATGAATATGCTAAGAGAAAGAAGAAAATGGAATATACCAACTGCTGCATTAAAATCCAGAAGGCAGAAAAAGGTGAAGATAGAAAGGAAGCAAAGTATGAATGCAGTGAATAGAAAACAGTTACAAACATGGCAGATATTATTCCAACTATATCAATACTCACATCAAATGTGAATAGTCTAAATATACCAATTAAAGCTCAGAGATTGTCACAGGAGATCCAAAAACAAGATGCAACTCTATATTGTCTATAAGAAATTCACATGAGATATACAGATACAGATAGGTTACAAGTAAAAGGATGAAGAAAGATTTATCATGCTAGAGCTTATCCAAAGAGAGTTGGAGTAATTACATTAACTCCACGCAAAGCAAACTTCCAATCAAGGAAACTCTAGGGAGATAAAGAGTGTCATTATATAAAGAGATTCTATAGAGAGATAAAAAGGTCCGTTCTGTAAGAAAACATAACAATCCCTAATTTTCTATACCTAACAACAGAGAATGGAAATACATGATGGAAAAACTTTTAGAATTTGAAGGAGAAAGAGAAAAAGTCATTATTATAGTAGAGACTTCAACACCTTTCTGTCAGTGACTGACAGGTCTAGAAGGATATAGGTAAGGCTACAGCTGGACGAAGCAGTAGCAGTAATCACCTAGATCGAACTGAAGCCTATGGAATGTTTTATCGAACAGTAGTTGAATAAACATGTTTCTCAAGTTCACACAGAACGTGCACCAAGTCAGAACATGTTCTGGGCCATGAAACACATCCTACCAAATTTCAAAGAATAGAAACCACACAAAGTATGTTGTCGTGCCACACTGGAATTGAACTGGATTGAAAGCAATAATGAAAAGATGGCAGGAAATGTCCCCAAATATTTAGAGATTAAAGAACATACATCTAAATAACACATCAAAGAAGGAATCTTGAGAGAAATTTCAAAGTACTTTGGACTCAATGAAAATTAAATACAACCTACCAAAATGTGCAGGGCGGGGTGGGGTGGGCAGTGAAAACATGGCTTACAGTACAATATACAGCATTGAATGCATTTATTAGAAAAGTAGAAAGACCTTCGGGCATCTGGCTGCTCAGTGGTTTTAGCACGCAACTCTTAGTTTCCACTCAGGTCATGCTATCATGGTCATGAGATCAAGCCCCTGTATTGGGTTCCTGCTTGGGATTCTCTCTCTCCCTCTCTCTGCCATGCCCCTGCTCATGTACATGCTTTCTCTCGCTCTCAAAGTAAGTAAATAAACGTAACAAAATCGGAAAGGAGAAAGACCTTAAATTAGTAGGCTAAACTTCCACCTTAGGAAAATAGGGGAGGAGGTACAGTTGAAGGCTGAAGTAGAAGAAAAGAAATATAATAATTAAAAAAATAATAATCAGAACAGATATCAATAAAATAAAAGATAGTCAAATACTGGAGATAATCAATAGAGAAATCAAAAGATGGTTCTTTGAAAATATCAATAAAGGTAATGAACCCCTAACTAGGCTATCCAAGAAAAAAGGTAGGCACAAATGGCTCATATCAAAAGTGAAAGAGACGTAACCTCTATCGATTCCATGAACATCAAGAGGATAATGGAAAATATTATGAATGACTCTGTGCCCCCAAATTTCATAACTTATATGAAACAGATCGATTATTTAAAAGACGCACACGATGGGACACCTGTGTGGCTCAGTCAGTAAATGTCTGACTTCAGCTCAGGTCATAATCTCCTGGTCCGTGGGTTTGAGCCCCGTGTCAGGCTCTGTGCTAACATCTCAGAGCCTGGGACCTGCTTCAGATTCTGCGTCTCCCTCTCTCTCTGCCCCTTCCCACCTCCCACTCTACAGCTCTCTCTCAGAAATAAATGAAAACATTTTAGAAAAATATAGAAAACAAATAAAAGGCACACACCACCAAAACCCACATAAGGAAACATAGATTATCTGGATAGGCCTATATTTATTAAGTAAATAGAGTCAAGGACGAATAACCTTCCCAAAAGAAAGCGTCAGGCCCAGGTGGTTTCACTGAAGAATTCTAGCAAACATTCACAGGAAAAAATGATGCTAATGTCCTGTAATCTCTTCCCGAAAATAAAAGCAGAGGGGAAACTTCCTCATTCTAGGAGGCCAGCATTGACAAAACAAGGTAAAGGCATTATAAGAGGGGAAAATTGGAGACCAGTGTCTTGCATTTTCATAGACACAAAATACCCAATACATGTTAGCAAAACAAATCCAACAATGTGTAAAAAGAATTATACATCCATAACCAAGAGGGATTTAGTACAAGTATGGGAGACTGGTTCCATATTCAAAAATCAATCAGTTTAACCCATCACAACAATAGGATAAAGAAGAAAGACAGGGAAATGATCAGATGCTCTTAAAAAGAGATGCAGAGAAGGCATTTGTTACCTCCATTCATAATAAATAAAACATCCTCTCCTCATACTATGAGTCCAGGGAGAGTTCATCAAGTTGATACAGGACTTTTATAAAACAAACAAAAACGAACCCCCACAAAAAGTCTACAACTAGCATCGTAAAAGTTTCACCATTTCATGGGGCGCCTGGGTGGCTCAGTCGGCCCTCTAAGAGATAGTACATGTTTGTACAAGTTGTACATTTTACAGATTTGAGGGTTCCCATTCGCACTACAGTTCATATAAATCATGCCTCCTAGAACTGTGCAGTATACAATTTGTGCAACCAATAGCAACAAACTGAAAACATTCTGATGCTGGTGTAGAATAGCAAATATATGAACAAGGAGTACAAATGACGTCTGAAGTTATAAGGTGTATAAATTGGATTCATACAAAAGAAAAAAAATCTCTAAATTGCACTTCGTTAGTACTAAAACTTTGCTTGGGAAAAGACTCTGTTAAGAGAACAAAAAGACAATCTATGGACTTGGACAAAATATTCCCAAATCATATATCCAGCAAAGGTCTTGTGTCTAGAATATCATATATTGAAGTGCACAAAACGATGCTCCACAACACTAGGCTTCAGGGAAACACATTAAAACTGCACTGAGATACTACTATCCACATATTGAAAATGTTTTTTTTTTTCCATCTATACTTATTTTTCAGGGATAAAGAGAGACAGAGTGTGAGCAGAGAGGGGCAGAGAGAGGGAGATACAGAATCCAAAGCAGGCTCCAGGTTCCGAGTTGTCAGCATAGAGCCAAACATAGGGCTTGAACTCACAAACTGTGAGATCATGACCTGAGCTGAAGTCAGCTACTCAATCTACTGAGCCCACCGGGAGCCCATGAAATATATATATTCATTTTTAAAGACAATACCTAATACTTGCATGTGACCCATAAATCTGACTCCTATATCTTTCCTCTAGAGAAGTGGAAACTTATACTTATAAAAAGAAAAAAAACATACACGCAAATGTTTACAGCAAATCTGGTCATAACTGACAAAAATTTACAAACACAAATGTCCTTCAGGAAATGAATGGTTAAAGAAACCCTGGTATATCCTTACAGGGAAACACTAAGAAACACATGTATTGTAAAGGAATGATGTTGAATGAAAGAAACCAGTCTCATAAAGTTACCTACAATAACGATCCATTTATATGATATTAAAGTTGGAGATAGATGGTTGCCAGGCCTCAGGGGTGGGGTGACCGTGACTCAACATGAGGGAATTCTGGGAGCTGATGGAATTGTTCTCTTCTTGTCTAATTTTTTTTTTTTGGGGGGGAGACAGAGAGTGAGAGTGGGGGAGGCACAGAAAATGTGGTAGAGAAGGGTAATCCCAAGTAGGCCCCGGGAAGTTCGTGAGCAGGGGCTCAAACTCAAGAATAGTGAACTCATTACCTTAGCCGAAATAAAGAGTGGGATGCTTAAGTGACAAAGCCACCTATGTGACCCAGGAACAGAACTCTTCTGTATTCTCATTGGGGTGACATTTACATGAGTATATACAATCTTTAAAACTCAAAGCTCTATGCACCAAAATAGTTACTTTGTATAATGTTAATTACACAACAAAAAGCATTTTCAAAAAACTACCACATCTGTCCTCCTCTCTCCATTTCCTGCTTCCACACTAATTGCTGTCATGTTCACCTCTCCTGGTCAACTGCGATGACTCCTTACCTGATTTCCTCCCAATTACAATCTTCAATCTGTCTTTCTAATAAACTTACGAAATATTACCATGAATAAAGTGTCATAAGGAAAACAAATAAGCCAGATCTACCTAGCTGCACCTTCCTTAGATCATGCATGTACACCACTCCCTATGGTATTTCCAACACGAAGACCCAATGTGCAAATACAATAAGCAGCCAAGGGGAGCCTGAGTGGCTCAGTTAGTGGAGTGGCCTACTCTTCGTTTCAGTTCAGGTCATGATTTCGCCATTTGTGGTTTCAAGCCCCAGGTCATACTCTGCACAGAGCCTGCTTGGAATTTTCTCTTCCCCCTCTCTCATCCCCTCCCCTTCCTCAAACACACTGTCGATCAACCACCCACCCACCCAACCAACCAACAAACATTAAGATAAAAATAAGCAGCCCAAATCATAAGGGTCTCTAGTATGTTACACATTTATCCCATAGTTCACATAAAAGCAAAGAAAACTGGACTATCGTGCGGGCATTATTTTCCTTTCTTATACCCAACTCATTTTGCCCACTTGTGGTTCATTTCTGTGTCTCCTGCTCTAAATGCAGTGCCCACTTCCTCAGGCAGTCCTAGTTGAAGTGAATTTCTAACTGCTTCCACTCAGTACCTTCTTCATTCTGTTGCCTTTGTCATGAAGACCTGGAACAAAAATCTGGGAAAGAATCAACACC